>NW_021604565.1:16695040-16695909 GCF_004785775.1 Grammomys surdaster
TCTTTCTTTCTTTCTTTCTTTCTTTCTTTCTTTCTTTCTTTCTTTCTTTCTATTTATCTATCATCCATCCATCTATCATCTATCTATCATCTATCCACCATCATTTATTCAAGCCCTGACAGTTTTCACACTGCACCAATCCAATGCAGAAATATCTTTAGTGTTTTAAGCAGCTCTGCCTAGGTGGACCAATAGCGTTTGGTTTTCTGGTGTGCGTGCTATCAGGGAAATATGCCTCAGTACGTTGTACTTAGCCTCTAATGCCAGTGCTTGATTAATTTTGCTCAAATTTGATTCACAGTGAAGTTTGCCTCTGCTGAGCTTTCAGAAGCTCTTCATGCTGTGTTGTAGTGCGAATGTGTGGAAAGTACGGGGCCATGGCAACGAGCAGAGCTTGAACGTTTGAAAGTCTCCTTGATGAATAGTATTCTAGGCCATCACAAAGTATCAGCAAGCACATTCAGTGATTCAAAAACAGCCAAGCAACTGATTTGTCATTAGCTATAAAACATTTAATTAAACTAGAGACTTAAAAAAAACCTTCTTCATTCTTATTTTTATGATTTCTTAAGAGCTGCACGCAGCACAAAATGATCTCATATAACTTACAAGTCTTACAAATAAGGTACAAAAATTAAATAATTTTGAGTACTGATTCCAGTCATCTTGCAGACTGAAGTTTGAAAGAGAAAAAAAATGTCAAGTTGTGTTACACCTACTTAAAAGTGTCCATGGGCTTCTGGACTCACTCTGAGAGCTCTTCTCAAGATATAAAAGGAGAACCACTTGATCAGCACTTACACCTATTCCTCCTGCTTACCACTTAAGCCTATCCCCAGATATTACTCTCTTAGCATGTTCCCCCCCCC
>NW_021604565.1:16696009-16722696 GCF_004785775.1 Grammomys surdaster
GGGAGGGGAGGGGAAGGGAAGGGAAGGGAAGGGAAGGGAAGGGAAGGGAAGGGAAGGGAAGGGAAGGGAAGGGAAGGGAAGGGAAGGGAAGAAAATATACTGGGACCTTTGAAGAATTCGTCTGTACAATTTTGGGTCTGGCAAGTCTGCAGGGCAGGCTCCTCCTAGGCTAGAGGCCATGGAAGAGCTGGTATTTCTGCCTAACAGTTGGGAGACAATGTTACTTTAGTTTCTAACTCTGCCAGATCCATTCATGTGAATTCTGCAGAGCAGGCTGCCAGGTTAGAGAACAGAGAAGAGGTGACTTTTCAGCCTGAGTGAGACAGGACTCTTTTTTCCCAAGAGAGCTTCTGTCTTTGCTTTTAAAGCTTTCAATTGGTTGGATAAGGCCTCTTCATAGTCTATTGGATATCCTGCTTTAAACCAAGTCTATGTATTTAAGTGTTAACCACATCTAAGAAGCACCTTAAAAGTGGTATCTACACAGATAATTGACCAAATAACTAGATACTGTAGCCTAGTAAGTCAACACATAAAGTTAACAATCACTTTGGTATAGTTTGAAGAAATAAGCATCTATATAAAGAGATAATGGGGTAAAGGAGAAAAAAAAATAATGTAGCACTAACAACAAAGAGGAAGGAAGGCCTCTCCTCATGGTTAGTCTGACCTAATGCTGATAGGAACTTTATTCTCTGAAAACAGAAGGGGTGGCTTCCTGGAATCAGGAAACAAGGAGATGAGTTGGCACAGCACAGCACTGAACAGTTAGAACAACTAAGAAATGGCAGCTGAGATAGTTCTGTATGTGGAATATACAACCAGCCCCATATCAGCAATTCAGGGTCTGTGGATTCCATCAACGGTGGGATGAGAAGTTTTTACAAATTACATCTAAGCCAAATAGATAGACCTTTTCATTGTTGCTAGTCCCTAAGTAATATTGTGTAACAGCTACATCTATGGCATCTAATTGTATTAGCTAATCTAAAAATGTAGCCTAAAAATGATTTGAAGTATACGGGAGGGTGTGTGAAGTCACGTGGAAATATGAATCCATTTTATAGAAGATATTTCTGCACTTGTGGATTTTGCACTCTGTAAGAAGTCCGTGAATTTCCTTCCTCAGATACCGAAGGGTTACTGGGCTTGCTTAATGGTTAAAACAACCATTTCTTCTCAGATCAGCGAATACGTATTCTATGTGTTTATGATTATTCAGCATTATTTGTCTTTTTCCGACTTTCTGAAGTTATAAACAACTTTAGAAAAATGTCTCGAGATAGTTGATACTGTATAACTTCTCTCTCTCTCTCTCTCTCTCTCTCTCTCTCTCTCTCTCTCACTCTCTCTCTCTCTCTCTCTCTCTCTCTGTGTGTGTGTTACATACCATGACATATGTATGGAGATCAATGAGCAATTTGCATGAGGTAGTTATTGCCTGTTATATGGGTTCTGGGGATCAAATTCAGATTGTCCAGCTTGGTGAATAGTATCTATGACGAAGAGCTGCCTTTTCATGGAGTCAGGAATGCCATCTAAACTGACCACATGTGATTTCTAAAGTGAGATCCAATGCACATCAATCCTGCTGTAGCATTTGGAAGAGTACGTCTCGCCTTATAATGTCTGAAAGAGCCTGGCATGTCAGAGGTCAGCAAGAAGTTACCCTCCTTCCTTCCTGATTTGGAAGTTCCGTTAGACAGGTACATTGCCTTCTATAGATCATAACAATTATATATACATATATACATATTTGCACATTTCTTTCCCCTTTTGACTCTACACAGTTAATATGTTTTTCATAAAAATTACCAAGGCCAATTATGGACAAGGCCTGGTTTTCTTAGAAGGAATTCTGTGTATTTTTTTTTTTTTTACCATCAGTTGCTCTTTGACTATCTACCAAACAAAAGATACAACTGTGAGTCCAGTGAACTTTCCTTTTATTTTGTCAAATGCCTGGTGTATTCATTAGGATATTTTGCTATATTATTTTACTATTCTGCTTCCTTGTTGTTTGTTATTTTTCTTGTGTATCCAGCATATGCTTTCTCCTTGTTTTTCTTAATGAAGTCTGAGATAGAAGCTTCTGAGAGATAAGGGGTTTTTAAGTGATTTTTGAATGATTCTAAAAATTACCATCATACATTGGATTCCTACTCTGCTCTTCATGCATGCTATTTTTAATATTGGTAATTTTGAGTTAAACGCAGTTTAAGTGACTAAGGCTCAGAGAAGTTGTTCAGTAACTTACGTCAGATACCCAGCCCATAGATAGCAGAGCATAATTTGAACTCAAATCATTAGATGCTGGGCTATTTATACCCTGTCATGCTAATTACACCAGCTCGTCTTATTCTTTTAGCAATAACAGCAGATGACGTTTGGAAAAAGTACTTGTTATATCCGTTTAACACAGACTCTAACAGTCAGTCCCTAAATACTCTTACAAAGCAGATACAACTGGCACTTTACTCTGTAAAAGAGGGAGAGACCCAAAGTGTTCAGAAATATAAAAAGTTAGACAACCAATGAGACCGGCTCCATAAGAGGATGTTATAGTGATTCCTATCTGACGGAGAGCCAGATTCATAGGGATCAGTGATGTGCTGATGTTTGCTCAGTGGCTAAGTGACCAACTGGGTCTCACCAGTCTTCTCATGGCAATCTTCCTGGCCTTAACAAGAGTAGCATAACATTATTTTTAAATATGGAGTTATTCACGGCTCCTGGAGGATGAAAGAGCTGTGTAATAAGAACTCTAAGCATTTACTCTGTGTGAAACTTAAAGTGAATGCAAGAGATGCAGAAGACACATACTAAGAACACTAAGTGACCACTTCACACCATGAAAAATAACTGAACCACCGAGAAACTGCACTAAAAGACAATCCAACCAAGCATGTAGAAATCAGAAATTGGATCGCTCTATGGAAACAAATGCCAAGGTATTATTTAATCTGTGCAATAAGTGTACCCTTTTAAGTTGACTTATTTTCTATTCCTTTTCCTCCATGTGTGATAGCCAATTTTCTTCAGCCACTTTCCCTATCATTTTAAATACAAGCAGTCATGACCTTATTAATAGAATACCATGGCTTTCTAATCTAAAGATTAAGGACCTAAGAAATTCCATTTCTAAATTTCAAATTATTCCTCCATCTTTCCTTATTTATTTATTTATTTTTGTTAGCAGTGAGTAGTGAATTTACTACCAACAATACATGTTTTTATTGTTCAGGTAGAATGTGGCACCCATCCTGACTGCCCACATACAGTCAATTATAGCCATTGTCCCCATTGTCTCGTCTGACAGAAGTTCCACTTCTTCATGTCCACATCATGTGGAGCAGTCATGAGACAAAGGAACGATAATAAAGAAATTACGTTTATGTTCTTATGGAAGATCAAATTTCATTATTTTTTAAAAGGGGGCACTAATGGTCTGCTGGTGCTCTAATATAGTTACCCATCCAAAGGCATCTGTGTTGCTAAATTTATATTGAGTATTACTGAACAGCTCTGTATGCTATGGAGTATATTTTAAAATTGCTGATAGTTCTAGTCCTTATGGAATTTATTTGGTTAAAATAAAAATATATACACATGCCAAAAATGAAGACAGTTCTCTGTACGGATCTCCTCTAAAGTTCTTTGAGATGTACATCTTTTTCTTTGGCATTAATGGAATCACATTTTAAAGTATGCTTTGTTTCCTTGCGTATTTCTTGTAAGACATTTATTTTTATAAACGATTTATCAAGGTGGTGGTTTGGATGAAAATGGCCCTCATAAGTCCATAGGCTGTGGCACTATTAGGAGGTGTGGCCTTGGTGGAGTAAGTATGACCTTGAAGGAGGTGTATCATTAGGGGGTGGGTGGGCTTTGAGGTCTCAGAAGCTCACGCCTGGCCAATGTGTCACTGTTACTTCCTGCTATCTTTGGATCAAGATGTTGAACTCTAAGCCATCCCTTTAGCACTCTGTCTGCCTATACACCATCCTGCTTCCTGCCATGATGACAATGGACTAAACCTCTGAACCTTAAAAGGGTACATCAAGAAAGCCAGTCCCAGTTAAATATTTTCTTTTATAAAAGTTGCCGTGGTCATGGTATCTCTTCATAGCAATAAACCCTAAGATATTCTGTAAATCTACTTATTTGTTTTACTGAATGCACTAATAAAAATATTTAAAGATTATTTATGTTCATTTTATATATTCGCCTGAATGGATATATGTACACTAAGTGTAAACTTTGTGTTTGTAGAGGCCAGAAGTAGGTGTTGGATCCCCTGAAACTGGATCTCCATAACTGGACTAGTTATGAGAGACCATGTAGGTGCTAAGAATCAAAACCAAGGCCAGTGTAATAGCAACCAGTTCTCTTAGCTGCTGAGACATCTCTTCAGCCCATACAATATATTTAATATGTTCTGTTTGTATACATGTATAGGGAGACACAGCATACCTATAATTGCATCAGTATGTTAGTGGGAAAACTGTTAAAATGTATCTATTCTGAGTAATTAGCAATTGGAGGAGAAATATTTAGGGAGTTGATTGAGCCTTTGACATTATACCCCAACTCAGAGTGTAAAGAAAATGAGTGTTGGAATTCTAAGAGTTGACGATCAAGTGATGAAAGAGAAGCCTGTTTCAGACACTGGAGAAGTATAGCTAGACAATTTACTCTGGGAACTAACTCTGATAAAGATCTAAAGATGATTGTAAGTCAAAGTCAAATTCAGGTGGTTCAGTGAATTTGGAAAACAAGATAATAAGTAAGGCAAAGTCAGAAGTGTTTGGGTAACAGCTTTGGAAGGATGCCTGCCGGTGTGGATGTGGCCCACACTGGAATCCTATGTAAAACACAGATCCCTGTAACATAGCATGACTTCCGTTCTTTTCTCACAGCACTGTTAGGAGCACAGAGATGGTTCAGGGCTCAGGTATAAAAATGTAGTACTGGAAACAAAGACAGCAGGGCATGCAACTCTAAAAGGGGTAGGTACAGAGGCCCTGCAGTGTCTGGTGAATGGAAAGTCAAGATTATGTGTCAAATCTCTAGGCAATCCTGAAAGTCTGTGCTTCTGTCTGTATGCAAAGTATTATTTAATAAATATTTAATATTCTATCACAGTTACAGGTAAGATTATCATTTAAAGGCAAAACCGGATTTTGAGGTGAAGTCGAATGTTGAGGCTGTAAATGTTTAATGTGCTGTATGACTGCTCCCAGACAAAAGGGACTGCCTTTCTTGATGGCGCTTTTGTCCTCGTGACAGTAGAGAGGCTCCCTTGCTCGTTCTGCAAGCTTCTAAGGCTGTCAACTGCGAGCTTCACACCGCACTTGCGCAGAGAGTAGAAAGACTGGTTAAGTCCCAATTCTCAAAATCAAGGAAGCGAAAATGGAGCAAAGGAAGCCCAGAATACAGTGGGACTATTTTTAGGCACCACGAAGTGTTTGCGGTGGCATGAAGGATGTCTGTGTGTGATGTAGGGAGAGACGAGGGATGATGCATCCATTTCATGGGGCTGGGAGGTTTTCTAAGTCTCCACAGAGTTTAACCTTGAAATGTGACTGAAAATCCAGCAAATACTCTGAGAGTAAGAGAAGACTAAGGAACTCAGGCCAAGGATGCGGGTGAGTAGATGAAGCGTGAGACTTTAGCGTAAGGAAGAGCACCAGGCCATGACGTGGTAGAAGGATGTTAAATTAGGAGGCCGGGAAGCTTTAGAAGGCGGTCATCACAAGGCTGACAGGAAGGAGGCAGACTGGGAAAATGATTTGAAAACAGGACTTGGTTGTGCATTGGAATTAAGGGGATGAGTCTGGTGGATTTGAAGAATCTTTTCTCAGATGATGGGCGAAGTGCTAGTCTATCAGTTGAGACAGGGGACGTTTAGGAGAAGCTCGGTAGAGAGATTGGGTACATGGTTTTAGACGCCTGCAAATAATGCATGTAGTAGAATTGGCACTTGCAGAAGAGTTGTTTGACCTAGTGACATAGTTCTGGGTGTTTACAGCTGTCAACTGAAGTTGCAGAAATGGGTAAGATCAGTAGGAAGATATTACAAATTGAAAGAAATACAGGCATGATTCCAGTTCGTCCGTAACAAATGACCAGAGAGGAAAAGGGTCTAGCCAAAAAGTCTAGAAGAATTGGCAATATCAGCATGAGACTCAGAGAATTGTTCCAAGTTGAGAGGTGACAGGATGGTCCGATGATGCAGAGAGGTCAGGATGTTCACTGAAGAAAGATTAGAGAGTTAGGATGTCAAACCTGACCTTTGCCTGAACCAAAGAAGATAGAAAGAGCAGAACCCCTATGGCAATTCACTAAGGAAGAAAAGACTGTTCTGCAGAGGAACATGCTAGAAAGCAACAGAGACAGCTCATGGAGAATTAAAAACTGTATACAGTTGTCCTTTAGTATCCACAGCAAGACTGGCTTCAGGAATACTTATTAATCTTTGCAGACTCCAGACAGAGTATGCACATGCGACACTCTGCCATAGCTCACTAATAACAGCCAACACAGAGTAAATAATGGAAAGGAAGAAAGTATGTGTCCCCAAACATTCCCTTTCAGACATTGTTGAACTGAGGCTATTGAACCCACTGGAATGGAGGACCGACTGAGTTTTGAATAGGAAGCTGAAATTGTTAAGGCAACAGAGAAAGGACCAGTGGAGAGATCCTGAATTGATATACAGGGAATGGAGAACACTGGCTTTGCAGCAGGGTGGTGGAGGAGAGAGAAAGAAACAGACTGGCAGAGAGGTTAGCCTGGAGTAAGAAGGATGCTCCCTCCATTGAGTCACTGAGGGGATCACAGTCCTCCAGACATGCAAACCTTCTAGAACGCATTCTGGCCCATGGATTCCTTCCTGCTATACCAAGATGTGCCGAATGTTCGAATGTTTTCTTCCGGGCTTTATTCTTCCTCTGATATTTAATCAAACAGCGGGTGCTTGTTTATTAGTTATGTTTTCATGTTTTCTCCTTTTTTGAAGATGCAGTCTTTCTGGCACAAGCATTTGCAAATTAAGGGTTATTAAATCCAGAAGAGCTGAAAAACCCTGATTGCCAGCCTTAATTACCAGCTTTAATTCTCTCGGTTGTCTGAGTGTCGGTGTCACAAGGCAAATCCCAAATGTCTGCTTACAGAAGCTCTGCTGGTACTGTTTAAACAACAAAAGCTTCAGTGACTGTCCTTAGTAAGAGGCTCCAAAGTTTGTAACAACTCACCTCCCTTCATCTCTACTCTTTCCCTCCCTTCTTCCAATTCTGTTCTCCTTTCCTCCTCTTCTATCCTTCCTCCCTCCCTTCTTTCCTTCCTTCCGGCCTGCTTCCCTCCCTTCTTTCCCTCATTCTTCCTTTCTTTTCTTCCTGCCTGCTTTTCCACTGATATTTCATTTGTTGTCATTGTGTGCCAGACTCAATGCTTGGAGCTAAAACCAGCAAAGGACAATCAGACATGGCTACTATCCTAGTGGAGCTTAGAATCTAATGGAAGAGATGAAGAGACAACATGCACACAGGCACGAGCACAAGGATTATGAGGTTATAACATGCTATAAAATAACGATGGTGTGTGATAAAGTGAGGTGTGTGTGTAAGGGGAGTTCCTTTAGATAAGATGTCTAGGCAAATGCCTCTGTGAAGAAGCTAGGTTTACTATCCAACAGAATAAAGCCGTTTTTTGATAGTGAACAGGAGACTGTGACCAGGCCAAGAGATAATAGGAAGGCTAATGTGGCTGTAGACCAGGGAGTCCGGGCTGAGTGGACTAAGGATAACGGTGTGGGCAGGTCATGTCGGGATTTGGAAAGTTTGGATTTACGACAAAAGGCCCTGTAAAGTAAAGGTTGTGTTTCTTTGTTTGTATTTTCTTTTTAAGTATAGGGAGTTAGATTATGTCTTTGTGTCTCTTTGTCTGTCTCTAAACAGTTGGGTCCTTGAGGAAACCCTCTTGGTGTCTTGTAGAGAGCTGTCTTTACATTGAACGTATCCTCACATGACGGAGAGACCCCATACATATCTGTATGTACTTAAAGAATACTTGACTGCTAGGATGAAGACTAGATTGGAAAGAGACATATGAAAAAAAAACAGAATTCCTAGTGTGGTGGGGCATGTGTTTAATGCCAGCACTTGGGAAGCAGAAGCAGGCAGGTATATGACTTCAAGGCCAGCTCGATTTGCAAAGCGAGTTACAAAACAAAACAGAAACAGCAATAAAACAAAACAGGTGTTGAAAGAATTCTCCCAGTTGAGAAATGGTGGGATTTTAGAAGTAAAGTTAGCAGGGAAGATGGGGTAGAAGATATTCAAGGTACAGTATGTTTTGGAGGAAGAAGAGATAGATGGTTTGAGCACAGAACAACTGTAGATGTGGGTGAGGTAGAATAAGTTAGAAAGGTCCCTGTAGGCTCATATATTTGAATGTTTTGGTTCCTAGTTGATGGAACTATTTGGAAAGGATTAAGAGGTGTGGCCTTGTTAGAGTAAGTGTATCAGAGTGGGTATACGTGGGATTGAAAGTCTTAAAAGCCCATGCCATTCTCAGTTCTCTTCCTCTCCATCTCCCTCCCTCCTTCCCTTCCTCCTTCCCTCCCTCTCTCCCTCCCCACCTCTCTCTGCCTCCTGCTTGTAGACTTGATGTAAGCTCTCAGCCCTGCTCCAGCACCATGCCTGCCTGCTGCCATGCTCTCATCAAGATGATCATGGGGCAAGTGGGCAGAAGACAACCAGAGACCCACACAGGTGGCAGGCGCCACTACTATGAGCAAGTATGTGGTGGAAAGATGGGAGAGAAAGAAGAAGAGCAGTTTGTGCACTTTGAAGAGAGAACTAGAGATTCAAGGACTCTGAGGAACAGCACAATGTGAGTCCAGGCCTATGCTGCCACTGAGGGTCATTTGAGGGACTGTGGCCCTACTGCAGGAGTCTGTGTCAATGTCTGCGGCCCATGTTGCCACCAATGGCCATTAGGATGTCCGTTGTCTGGCATGTTGCCTGGGGCTGTGTGGATGTCTGAAGGCTTAGCTGAGCTGGCTCTGCCCCTCAGCTGCTGCTGTAGTCCGAGGGTGGAAGAGCCTTGATGGTGTAAGCTTGGGATAGCTGTCCCGATTCCAGCTATGACATGCAAAAGAGCTTGCCTGGGCATTGCAGGAGAGCTGGCCCTGGTGGCTTGGGCATGGTAGGTTGACCATCTCAGCTTCCATGCAGGCCCAGGTCCAGAACATTGAATTGGCCTATCCCAGCCTCTACCCCATCCCAGCCTCTACCCCACCCCAGCCTCTACCCCATCCCAGCCTCTACCCCATCCCAGCATCTACCCCATCTTAACATCTACCCCATCCCAGCCTCTACCCCATCCCAGCCTCTACCCCATCCCAGCATCTACCCCATCTTAACATCTACCCCATCCCAGCCTCTACCCCATCCCAGCCTCTACTCCATCCCAGCCTCTACCCCATCCCAGTCTCTACCCCATCCCAGCCTCTACCCCATCCCAGCATCTACCCCATCTTAACATCTACCCCATCCCAGCCTCTACCCCATCCCAGCCTCTACCCCATCCCAGCCTCTACCCCATCCCAGCCTCTACCCCACCCCAGCCTCTACCCCATCCCAGCCTCTACCCCATCCCAGCCTCTACCCCCTCTCAACATCTACCTCATCCGTGAGCAGCTGGAACACAGGAACCAAAGCTGCAGTATCTCCACAACACAGGGAACATCAGGATATGCAAGAGGAGTCCTGCTGAGGATCCAGTAGTGGTGGGGCAGGAGAAGAGAGGCTTCAAAGCAGACCAGTGACTCACTGTGATTTTACTCATTCGCAAGCAAAGCTGTTAGGCAAAAGGGTGCACTGTGTGACACACCACCACAGCTTCCACAGCGAGAGTTTTATTTATTTATTTATTTATCATCATTATTATTATTATTACTATTACTATTATTATTTGCATTCTTCTGTGTGGAGGTTGTCAGGGTGGAGGGCAGGTATTGAAGAATGGAGAGATGAGTGGGATTGGGTTGCAAGATGTGAAATTCACAAAGAATCAACAAAAAGTTAAAAATAAAAAAGATGGTCATGGACTCATTCTCCTATATTGTAAGCCCCCAATAAATTATTCTTCCATAAGTTGATTTGGCCATAGTATCTTTTCATAGAAATAATGTAACTAAGACAGCGGGTGAGGGAAAGACTGAATCTGACTTGGGTATTTCTGGATCATATGACAAAATTTCCCTTACATGCCAATGTTCCATGGAAAGGTTAATTTAGGGAGCTGGGGGCAGGGAAGGGGTAAACGATTTGTACTGGCTATATTAAATCCGAGGTGCCTAAGATGCAGACAAATGGACATGTCAGGTAAGCAGAGGGATACGTATGACAGGTCCTTGGGTCCTTCACATATAGATGTGAGTGTCATAAAGAATTGGAAACCTGAAATCGCATGGGTGGCTTGGGGAAAATATATGCTCTGAAATCTAGGTCTGAACACATTGTCTGGAGGTCAAGGACTGGAGAAGGAGATTAAAGAAGAGTAGCCAGTGAGACAGGAAGCCAAGCCAGGCTAGATAAGAGAGCGTGACGAGAGAAGAATTCTCTATGGGAATCTAGAAGTGATTGCTTAGGATGAGGGTGGCGGGTGCTCCCTAACACTGCAACACAACCAGTTGTAGACGCTGACAAAACGGCTTCCATGGGACAGTGCAGTAGAAGCCATACTGGAAGGCTGATTGATACTATACACCACCTCATTTAAAGTTCATTTGTCTTTTCAAAGGTCACAGGTAGACATATGCCAGGGGTATGTAAACATGTGTTTTTACTGTTGATCGTAGTCACGAGAGTTTATAGTGTTCACCATCTCTACTCTGACCACAGTGTGTAGGCCTGATGAGGCCATAACCACTGGGCCCTGGCTTAGGACCAGACTTTATAATAACAGACGGAAGAAAGTCAGATAGAGTCATGCAGTTCTTAAGAGCAGGGCGCATTCTGAGAAATGAGTCATTAGACAGTTTCATTGTGTGAACACAACTTGTAACAAGCCTTTGTGGGGAATGTCAAAAAAGTCAGCTTTTTGTAAATGGGTTAGGAGTATACTATAAATTAGTGATTAAACAGTTGAGTATAACTAATACACAAAGCAGTAAAATAGTGATAGTGATTCTCAAATGTTATGTAGGGGACACAATTCATGCGACTGACCATGCTCGTCGCTGTGTTCTAAGGTCAGCAGGTGACAGCAGTTCTTCAGCTTCGTTCTAGTCCTATGACTATGAAGTCTGCATACAGTATGGCTATCATGTGATCATACCTCTGAGCACACAGGTTAAGAATTGTATTCTAATGGAAGACCAATGATAAGCAATTTCAGAAACTCTCCAGGTCTGTGTCTCAAACCTGTACCTTACTTTTAAATACCAGGCAGGTTTCTGCTTTGAACTGGCTTCCCAGGTAACCCAGAATCAACTCAAACAGACCTTGGAAACCATCCTGTGATGAGAGTTAAATTAGGAACTACAAAATGATCCTCACCAGCACCCGTAGACTTCTTCCTTTTCTGTGTGCAAATCATTTTATTAAGCAATGTATGGTTGCCAGTTGCTTCTCTCAGTTCCCCATCAGTTCTTGTGACACTGTTGTCACAGTTTTGGGCTTTTTCTGTCAACGTTTTATACTCATCCCAGCATTTGCTTTTAAAAGCACTTACCTGCAACATGGAGACTGTTTGGGGTCTTGACAAGAACAGTGTAATGACACAGTGCAAGTGAGACACAGAAAGGACTGGGCTGTCTTACTCAGTCACTGAAGAACTCAGTATGACCCTTGTGGACAGCCCAGAGACCACAGCATTGCAGGGATTCTGCGCTCCAGCTCTGACTTAAGTTTTCCCACATTTGTTTATAATTGAAATTCGACTTTTACCAAAGCACTTCCTTTTCCCAGGACATGTGGTGTTCTCCCAACGCGTTCCACTTTGCTGAAGTAGTTCTGTAGGCTTTCTTCTTCTTCCTGTATTAAAAGACAAGCTACTTGTGTTTAAGGGCAGAGTTCGAATATACTCTTCTCTGTAGATGCCCACATCGTCGACCGCGACACTTTTCATCCCACTGTGCTGTCTTCACAGAAGGTGCCAGTTGTTATTTCAAAGTAGATGAAGTCGTCTAGGAAGCAGGAGTCCTGTGGTCTCCAGCCTGCTTCAACCACAAGATGAAAACCTTCGCCTACATCATTGGAAAGAAGTGAGGTATTAACTCAGGGCCCAGCTTCCTTGTTTGCCTATCTGCTTTCCCTGCTGTCTGAGCTTCTTAATGACTGGGTCAATGTCTTGTCGATTTCTGTATTTCCAAAACTTTGGTCATAGAAAACATACATACATACATACACACACACACACACACACACACCATGATATTTAGCTGCATAAGTAGATATTTTAAAAAATTAGCTTCATTTACATGTGACAAGTGATTAAAATAAGCCATCTTATATAGCTGCATTTTGAGATGGCAGCGTGGTTTCTAGTATGCAGGCCCGAGTGGTTGCTCACCCTGAAGCTTACTGTTAACCTAGCTTTGCAGATGATGTTTTATGGTACTGGGACTCCAAGCTAGGGCCTTGGCTGTACTAGGGCAGTGCTCTGTCACTGTGCTACATAGAGTCCCAGCCCTTAACCTAGTTTTCACTGTTGTGCGCATGTGGCTTTAGGGCTCGTGTTAGCTGCTTTTCTCAACGTTCAAGCAGAGTACCTGAAAGGAGCGACTGAAGGGAAGAGAGGCTTACTTTGTCTCCTGTTTTGAGGGGACAACCCATCACTTCAGGGAAGGTGTGGGAATAGGAGCAACCTGTGGCTGTGGTGACAGGAGTAGGAGGATGCTTATTCAAATCTGAGTAGATTAGAAAGCAGAAACAGAACAGGCAGCAGGAACAGGCTATACATGTCAATGCATCCCATCCCCAGAGACCTACTTCCTTCTGCTCGACTCTGTGCCCCAGAGGCTTCATACATTCCGTAAACAGTGCAACTCCATTAACGGCATCACCTGAGCCTGGGGACTGTGCATGCAAACACATGAACCTATGTGGATACTTCTGATTCAAACCAGATAGCCCACTCCTTTCCCTCATAGTCTCATGGCCTTCTCATAATGCTTCTCATAATACAAGATGCAGTTAATCCAGCATCAAAGTCTCCAGCCTCCAACAGTCCTCACTCATCTCAGAGGCCCAAAGCTAAAACCTTTTCTGAAATTTAAGACAACATCTTAACTGTGCGTTCTTGTCAAACACTAGCAAAAAATAAAATCAAAATAGTTATATACTTCCAATATTCAGTGGCACAGAGTGAACACTCTCATTTCAAGAGGGATAAGTGGGGTCATAAGAATACATTTACACAATGGAGTACCACTCAGCTATTAAAAAAAACAATGAATTCATGAAATTCTTAGGGAAATGGGTGGAACTAGAAAGTATCATCCTGAGTGAGGTAACCCAATCACAAAAGAACACACATGTATGCACTCACTGATAAGTGGATATTAGCCCAAAAGCTGAGAATACGTAAGATACAATTCACAGATCATGTGAAGCTCAAAAAGAAGGAAGACCAAAATGTGGATGCTTCAGTCTTTCTTAGAAGAGGGAACAAAATACTCACAGGAGGAAATACAGAGACAAAGTATGGAGCGGGGACTGAAGGAAAGGCCATCAAGAGACTGCCCCACCTGAGGTTCCATCCAATATACAGAAACCAAACCCAGACACTATTGCAGATTCCAAGAAGTGCTTGCTGACAGGAGCCTGATATAGCTGTCTCTGTATTTGTCTCCAATTTTCTGACAAATACAGAGGCGATGCTCACAGCCAACCATTGAACTGAGCATGGGGTCTCAATGGAGGAGTTAGAGAAAGGACTGAAGGAGCTGAAGGGGTTTGAAAAACATAGGAAGCACAACAATATTAACCAACCAGATACCCTAGAGCTCCCAGGAACTAAACCACCAACTAAAGAGTACACATGGAAGGTCCCATGGCTCCAGCTGCATATGTAGCAGAGGATGGCTTTGTCAGACATCAGTGGGAGGAGAGGCCCTTGGTTCTGGGAAGGCTCCATGCCCCAGTGTAGGGGAATGTCAGGGTGGGGAGGCAGGAGTAGGTGGGTGAGTGAGTGAGTGAGTACTCTCATAGAAGCGGGGGATGGAGGGGGATGGGATAGAGAGTTTCCAGAGGGGAGACTGGGAAAGGGAATAACATTTAAAATGTAAATAAAAAAAATCTAATAAAAAAAATTAAAAAAAAAAAAGAATAGAAGCTCTGAGCAAATGAAGATTGAGACACAACAGCCCAAATGTCAAACCCAGGAGCTCTGAGGCAAGCATCTCAGACACATGCTGCCAAACCTGTGGTCCAAAGGGCCTTGGTGGCCCTGCATCACTGGTCATCTAGCGCTTGTGGCCTCTGTCCTGGTGCGTTCTGCTTGGCAGATCTTCTATGTTTCTGGCATGTATGAACAATATCTTGGAGTCTCCATTACAACTTAAGCTTTGCTTGCACAATTTCCCACACAGACACATCAGAGCTTCCATGCAAGGAATAGAGTCCCACTACATGCTATCTGCTTCAGTTGCATTCAGGAACTTCATGCACTCAATGAGCTTTCATGATCTTGGAAGTCTTGCATCTTGCATGCCTACAAAGCTGTCAATGGATGATGTCAAGTTCAACTGCCTGCTTGCTATGCAGCCTGGGCCCTGTGGCTCACCACTGCAATGCCTCTGTGTGCTCTCATGGCTGAGGTTTGGGCAACCTTTAAGTTGGTTGCTGTACTGAAATATGGTACCCTAGAAACTCTCTTTTTCCAGGCATTTTGTTTTCTGATAAAAAATTTTCAAATGAGTTTGCATTGTTACACCCTGGTTCTTTCCATGGGTGGGGGTTGGAAAATGTCTTACCCCTGTGCAAAGTCCAAGGTTTCTCTTTACCGGTGCTAAGTTCTTTAACAATGACCTCATGCTTGTCCTCTCTGCAACTTTTGTTGGTTCACGCTCCTCTCCTCGTCAAACTGCACGTCTTCATCTCTTTGCTCTCTGCCATTGTAAGTCAGGTAAACATGGTACACACTGATTACACCACAGTCTGAATGTCACGCTAGCTTGAAATTTCCTTCACCACACCAATTAGTCTATTACCTTTCAATTCGGCTGCGACCAAGTGTTCAGGACATGGACAAAGGAGGACAGATCATTTCCAGAACATGATGTGAATGACCCTTCCTCGTTTTGGGAAGAGTTCATGTTATTTTCTGAAGCCTCATGAGCCTTGTCTTCATAGACATTATTGCTTTCGGCCATCCCAGCCTTCCACATCCCCACCAGAATACCTCAAGAAACGATTTATCCAATTCCAGAGTTTTGTTAGCCCATAGTTCCAAACTCTTGACATTCATACCACAAACATTTCAAAACCTTAAGAACTATGCCAGCAGGTTTATTATATCAATGACCTTACATTCTGGTGTCAATATTCTATACTGGTTGCTTTTTTTCATCCCTGTGTGGAAATTATTGCAAGAAGCAAGAGATTTGTTTTGGATCTTGGTTTGAGGGTATATACAGTCTCACTGTACAGCCCATGATGGAGGGGACAGCATAGCAGTAGAGGCCATTTGTGGCTGTGGCAGAAGGAGCATGAAGTAGTTACTCAGATCTGGGTAGGCCAGGAAGCAGTAACAGAGTAAGAAATGAAACCAGGCTATAGACCTCAAGACCCACCATCAGACCTCTCAAAGAATCCATATTCTCCCGCAAAGAGTGTCACTACTCAGCCTTCCCCAGCTTGTGCTGGCTACCAGTCTTTATCAGCTTGTGGTTACAGCATTCCTATAAAGACACCTGTGACAGCTTTTAGGTCCTGCCTTGAAAATTCAGGGTACTCTTACCTTCTCAAGTTATTTAATTAAATCACATCAACAGCCCCCTCTTTTAATCCACAAGAAGACACACATTTCCAGGGATTATGATTTAGCTATCTTTGGGGAACATTGGTTTAATCTACATCAAAGCATCTGCATGAATCTTGTCACATGACTTGTACAAGGCCATGTGTAAGTTGTTAGGAAGGCGACAGAAATACAGTACATTGCACTTGAACTTCCAGAGCTTAGGGTTCTATGGGGAAGTTAGAAGATAACTCAACAATTGAAGTTCATAATGAGGAGAAAGCCAACAGTGTAAAGGGAATCCGCCTTTATGGATTCCAGGGGAGAGGACAGTGATATGACATTCTAACTTCAGTGACAAGTGGGGATTGGCTGGGGATTCATTAATACTCAACTACCATACTCAAACTTAAGGCTTCTTTATGCATAATCCACTCTTAGTTTTGGATCTTTGTTCCTTCTGTGCCTTTACACGTACCCTCGCTCCTTTTGGAATAACTTATCAATCCGTTTCATCCTCCAGTCTTTTCCCTTTGGAGAAGAGAAATATTCTTCTTTGTTCCAGAACTTCTGAGTCCTTTGTGTTTCCACAGCCCCTTCTACTTTGTTCTTACAACACTTACATCTGACTTAACTGCTTGTTTGCTCATGTCCTGTTGACTCTGAAGGTCTGGTGTGCACCTCAACTATTCATTACTGCAGTCTTGGTTTCCTGCCTTTAAGTGGAATGTCTGACACCAACAAGGATGTGTGAGTAAGCGACAAAATGGAGAAGCTGAAATTTCCAATGGAGTGAAATTCATTTCTTATTGACCTTTTATTAAATATGAATCTTTGAAGGTAGAACACATACACACACTCTCACATGCACATACGCACACACACACACACACACACACACACACACACACACACACACACAGTTTGACATAGGTCAGGCAGACGCAGGTTAATGGCTTATTTATCCTAGATGTGTGACTCTGTGTCTCTGAACATGCTTTGGTCTTGTCTATGTTTGTAAAACCCACGGTTTAGATGAAAGTATTTCTGGACTATCCATCTATCTGTCTTTCCATGATGCTATTCCCCAGTCAAACTGTTTCATTGTTTCTGCATCTCTATCTGTCGGCACTGTCCTTCCCTTCCTTGCATTGTTTAGATACTGCTTAGCAGACGCCAAAGCCACAGCTCAGATATCTACAGCCCCCATGTCTACCCTAAAGCCACAGAACTCCTCATTGCTCTTCTATCTTCCCAGAACATGTGAAAATATCACTACTGTAACACACACCCCAGTGTGTCATGACTGTCAGTATGTTTCCTACTCTACCTCCTGCCTCCCCCATCCTCTCTCCTGTTTTCATACTTTACATCTTTTTCATTGTTAGTATCCAGTATGACCTTATCAATTAACAGTGAATACAACTGAATTAATTATCCCCACCCCTATTGCTCATAAGCATTTTGGAATACGGGGTAATAAGAGTGTTGTCAACATTACAGTAAGTCAGTTATTACTAATATCAGCACATTACCACACTTTTAGAGTTTACAGGACTATAAACTGAAACTTTCTTCAGCTATATAAATAACCACGTAAACATATTTCTTAATATACTGTAAGTTACAGATGGATTTGGCTGGAAAGGGAGGTATAGCTCATCTCTTAGTGGCAAGTAACAGGTGTTAACCTTTTTGAGCTACCTGGACCATTTGGTAATTTACTCCTAGTAAATTGCTTAAATAGAACCATAGTGGCCCAGAAAGTTAGCACATCTTCCTAAAGGTAAGCAATTTTCTCTCCTCTCCCTTATTGGATTAGTCCTTAATGGCCTCTTTAAATCTTAATGACTTCCCTAGAATGTGGAATGGTCTAGTCTTTTATGGTATTCTAACTAAGCATTTCAAATCAAATCACATTTATTTATTGAGCTCTGTGTAAAGCATGGTACTTAGCTGTGGGGCATACAAAGATGAGTAAGACATAGTTGCTATCTTCACAAGGGTCTGCTTTACTAAGTACACAAGACAGATGCATGATACATTAAATAATAATACATGATTTAAAAAACAACTCAAGAGACAGTTGAAAAGATTTTACTAAGTGATTAACTGACAGATTAATTATTTAGACTTCATGTAGCAAGCATTCTGGAGACCAGAGAGCATTATGAAGGAGGAAGTATTTGAATTGGACCTTCAAAAATAATTGGTAAGGGAGAAGGAATTGTGTTTACCTGGGGACATAAGTGTTGCTTACTTGCTGCCTGGTGGGACAGGTAACATTAAAAGAGAGTGCAGGTGAGAGGGTCCACATCAGAAGTGAGTATGTTTCATTACTAGAAGGAGGCTGACAGCCAACTGTATGTGGCACCGTCTGGGCAGACAGTCAGCATCAAGAGATCCAGCATAAAGGAGAAAAATGTCAGGAGTGGCAGCAACCAAAAACTTCTGAGTGCTTATTAACTGCCAGGCACTTACAGAGTATCTTATTTCATGTAGTGATATTTCTAATCTTTTTAATTTCTGGATTAGATATTATAATTCCCGTTTTTCAGAAAAGGATATCAAGACATCAGTTCACAAGTCATCAGGATCTCCTAGTTCAATGGCATAAGGTGTTCTAACCACAATTACCACAACATCTAGGCAGAGGCCTTTTGCCAACTTCCCATCCTCTAAGATTCTACGAGTTAGATAGTTGTTAGAAGAGGGTTTTAGTCATAGGAACATTTAAGCCGACATGTATCTCTTATTCATCATGTACTTAACAGCTCATAACTTTAAGCTGCAACCACTAAATGTCATTTGTACCATTTGATGGATATAGTCTGATACCTTTCCACTTGGACTCTGTTTTTGCCTGCTCTATCCTTCTATCTCTGAGATCTTGGTCTTGATTCTTGCCCCCAGCCTCTGCATGATCTTTGAATTGGTTTCCTCTTATCTTAAAACTTGATATTCACCGGTAGACCTTGTTTTGGCTCTTGTTTGGACTATCTCTAATGAGTTCCAATTTACATTCCCACCCCAACCCAGTCTTGTAGGACTCAACAGTGTCATCAGTGTCGCCACCCAATAGTCCTGTAGACAAACCTGCTTTAGAGCTCATTCCTCGATATTTCCCAGGTAAGGTTGGGTAGGTAGGTATGCATTTGTTACTGTTCTGTGACTGTGATAAAATACCATGACCAAAAGGGGCTTATGGAAGAAAGGGTCTATTTTGGCTCACAATTCCAGAGGGAGAGAGTCCATCACAGTGGGAAATGGAAAGGCAGGAAACGATCATATTTCACCTACACAGGAAGCTGACAGAGCAAGAAGAAAGAAGGGCAAAGTTATAAATCTCCAAATCCCAGCTTCCATGACACACTCTCTCCAGCAAGGCTCCAACCCCAAAAGGGTCTATAAGTTCCCCAAACGGCATCATCAAGTGAGGATCACATGTTCAATACGTGAGCCTTTGAGGAACATTTCTCACTCAAAACACTATAGGATGGATGGGTAGGCTCAGACACAAACATGATTAGCCTGTTTGGTAATCAATGGGTTTGACGGGAACAGTAACAAGAAGTCAAGCTTGCGATATATTTTACTGGGATCAGGATACAGAAGGCAATAGCTGAAATATTTGGTATCATGAAATGTCTGAAATATGTAATTTCTAAAAATCATGTTTAATAGACATATAATTTAAAAACCATTTCAGCTGTGTCTTGGATGTTCTAAGCCCAGGCTATACATGCAAGGTTGAAGTCACACATGACATTTATGTTGGGTAGACTTTTCTTTCTAGTTTTAAAGAGTACATAGCAACTACAGGGTATTTTAGAACAGTGTTTTATATGAGACAATTTGGGTTTGGGGATGGCTCTCAAGCTTACATGTATAAACTGAAGATTCCTAGGGCATACTTCAGATTTACCAAATTATAATCTCTCTGGCATTGGAGGTAATTCGCTTTGAATCCAAATCTCAGGTTTCATTCTCACACCAAAATTTTAAAGAGAGGAAGACTATGGATTTAGTCATTTAGCAATCTCTCACAATCATAAAGACTCTTATGATCCACTTGATTCAAATAATAGTTTTGGTTTTGTTATCATTATTATTAACATTATTTTAACACCTCATGACTTTTTAAAATTCTAGGTTACAATCTCTTCGGGTCATAACTGTCGCTTTCTCCCCTTCTGTTTGCTGCAGCCTGAGTTTTGCTTTCTCTGGCCACACAGATTGTCGTCATGTGGCTTCTACAGACTTCCCTTTCTGTAGACTTCTGCCTTCTCTGTGATTTTGTTGTCTGCATAGCAGCTGGTGCATGAGGTTTTAAATCAAAGATTAGTAGATTGCTGCATAAGATAATTCTCATAGCTTTTATTTGTTTTTATTTCCCAGCCTCATGAATAATTTTAATATTTGTAGGATTACAGATGAAATAAAACTGTGATTTGTATATCCTGAGTTTTATAGCTAAAGCCACATGTTCTATCATGTTTCCTTTATGCTCTCCCACTTTCTCCCTCTAATGCTGTTTGGGTCCCGCGTTTAGACTCCCTATGGGAGATAACTCACTCAGTAACTTTTCTGAGTGGAGCAGCCCTGGCAGCTGTGTCACCACACAGGCCATTGCCAGATTTGAGTCAGACTCTCATCCCAGGTACAGTTAACTGTGATCAGGTTGGTAGACTCACCGACCCAGAACGCCCTTAAAACAAAGGAAACCATGGACCAGTCAAGAGGTTGAAACATTGAACATCTACGTCCAATCTGTTTTCATAGTAGTACTTAGTGATTTGGGGCTTGGGGGAAGTGGTCCATCATGAACTATAGTTTAATATATCATTGCCTGCCTCAGATATTTAGATTCATTGTGGGGGGTTGTTCTTGTTCCTTTGAAGTGACTTTCCACTCCCTGACTGGGTGTTTGTCATAGTGACCTTCCTGATGATGTGCAATGACAGGCCTCGGCATATTCCTAGAGTCATGCACGACTGTTTTTTATTCTACAGAGGCTGGATGTGAAAGCAAATTTCATGTATATTTATTCCAAGTGCTAGCTTGACATATTTATTCCAAGTGCAAGACAATAAAGTTGGCTGGAGGATTCCATAGATATCAAACAATCACAGGCCCAAGTTCCTTCAGACTAGAGCATCAATTACGTGCTGGATTCCTCGAGAAACCGTGCATTATTATTTATGGCAGGCATGTCAATCGATTGTTATGGACTCTGCTTGAAACCACAAGAAGTCTTTATTTACAAGCACCTGTTTTCTCATACAGGATAGGCAATATTAGTGCTTCCCATGTTCATGAGGCAGGAAAATTTATTCTACATGTGTTATGATGGTCACAATACAGGATAATTTAAATGATAATTATTTTTGAATACTAACTGTTAAACATATTTCATGGATCATGAAATTCCTATTCAAAAAGTATTGTTCCTTTCAATAGGATATTTAAATTTTATATTCTGTGACATCTTTTCTACTGGCATGATTGTAACATCTACGGCAGTCATTCAACAAATATTTGTCAGGAGCCTATTGAGTTCCAGATGAGGTCCTTGTCTCGGTCAACAGGATGTTCCTACTTGCTTGCATCTTGCTTTCAGTTGGAGGAGCACGGGAACAAACAATGTGATATCAAATAGCGATCATGAGCTTAAAGGAAATTGCTAAGAGCAGCAGACAAGACAGTGTAGGAAGAAGAGTGTTGCTTGTGTGTACTTAGGTGGGATTCCCAAAGTCGTAACATTCGTGTTGAGACCTGGGTGCTGGATGGATGACAATAAAGAACTTATCTCTCTATTATTATATGTTATGCTATAAGTTAATACTATACCCTGGCATCATTTATGGGCAAATGAGGCTACATGTATCCTGTCACTGAAATTCCTCATCCTCGTATATACTCAACAGATGTGCACAGGGCATGCTACCATATATCTTATATTATGCAGAAGGATTATAATATGCATATTCATAACAATGATGCTAATATTTACAATGTCAGCAGGATGCTCAATGCCAGCAGAGTGGCATTTTGACTCGTACAATATCTCTGACTGACATTGGTTTATTGCTCTGAAAACCCACACTGTTCCAGTTTTGTAAATCTCAAACTGTAAACTGTTCAAATGTCCAAGAACAACAAAAAAATAGAATACATGTATAGTTTTTGTTAGGTCACATTATAGAATTCACCAATTACAATGAACAACATTCATCTGTATTCTAATCGTGGATGCACATTTAAAATAGAGTGAGAAGTAAAAAAAGAAGCCCAATGCAGCAGGATACCTGGTATTTGGGTAAGGTCCAAGCAGGAGGCAGCTAGCTGAAGGATGCAAACCTAGCGGTGCACTGAAGACAAGCAAGATGGTGCTTGCTAAGAGCTGGCTCCTGTGTCTGCGTGTTTCACATTGGAAGATTCAACCAAATGTTGAATCAAAGTATTCAGAAAAAAATTTCACAAAAGCTAAAGACTTTGCCCCTTGTCGCTAGTTCCTAAACAATGCAATATAGCAACTACGCCACATTTGCACTCTACCATGCATTGTGACCTAGAGATTATCTGATCCACATAAGATGGGAGTAGTTCATGAGTCTGGCTTTAGAGGCTCTGGGATTCTTTTGCTGAAATTAGGGACAACTTTTCAGTGTTTGACATGAACAGGGGAAAGGCCTTGGGGGCCTTGGCAATGTCTCTTTGCCTACAGAGAAGCTCTCATCCCTTTAGCCTCTGAGTTACACCTAAATAGGTCTTCTTCTTTGATGCTGCATTGAGACCACATTGTTATTCTGTGCATTTAAGTATCTGTTATAGTTTCTAGAAGGAAAACAACTTACACCAGCATGGTGACACACACACCCCCGACACCAGTATGGTGACACACACACCCCTGAACACCCAGGACTGGAAAAGCAGGAGGATCATGAATTCTGAGAGTAGCCTTGATTATGTAATGAAACTTTTGTAAAAAAGAAAAAAGTTTTCAAGAGCTCAATCCATTTATAAACTGTGAGACTTTGCAATATGAGGAAAATGTTAAAGCTCACACTTAGGAACTGAAAATATGAAGAGAAACAGCTATGAAGAAGGTATTTTAAAAATTAATGATATCATTATGTGTTTACTAAACACAAATGTGATTCTTAGGTAGTTAGCAAGAGGTGTTTCATTTTTTTCTTTCTTTTTATTGTCTCAGTGCTGTTTACTTGTGAAAGATACTGGTGAATAATTTTATTTTATCTTAAAGTATATCCAGAGGTGATCTACCTATAACAGTAATAGGAACAAAACTCAGTTTTTTACACTATCCTTTATACTGAACGTGCCTTAAGGCACTTTACAGAATAAATACTGGTAGTGAATAACACTGAGCAAATTTTTCTATTGTTATTCATTTAAAACTCTATACATATCAAATAAGGGAAGACTGACCAGAATGCAAGTCTTCTGTCATTATTATTAATATGTAATTTCTAAGCGAACTAGGTATGCATATATAATAGAATACCATGCTGAAATAATAAAGGTCACCGGCCATAAAAAAGATTTACCTGTCTACTTACCTACTTGTGATTATGATCACATTTATGCTAATATTGGAGTGCTTACTTCTAAGGTTGGGGTTGAAGATTTGTTGCATGCTGTGACCGACAGCCATTGATTTACTGAGTGACTTAATACCCACTTTACTGTCAGGCAGGAAACTGCACAGCAGCCTCACTGCAAAAGAAAAGCTCTCATTCCATCCTTTGTTCTGCTGGAGAACGTGTAATTTTGTTTTTCCTATGTGTGTGTGTCCATGTGCTCACATGTACACATTTGTTCACATGCCCTGCGTCTGCTATCATACAAAGTGATAAAAATAATCTACTGATAGCCCTTAGTCACCTTGGCCTCCTTATGGCACCACAACTGTAGGACTTGAAGGTTGCTAAGACAAGGGTGAGATTTTGCATTTGGAATCTGGGGACTCTGTAGGGCAGAAGAGAGTATGATACCCTCAAATCAAATATTAGACACATTTACTGGGGCAGGTATCATGGTCTTGAGTAAGGCCAAACATAGGGTAGACATAAAACTTTCAATGATAAAAATCATGATATAAATTGCCACAAAGGGCAAAAAGACCTAAAATCAGGAGAATTGCTTGGACAGAAGTTGGGTGGTTAAAGGACAGTGGTTTTTCTATGGTAGCAGACATGAGTACTGAGCACACAAACTGAAGGCAGGAACAGCTGCATGCCAGAATACACTCTCTTCTGCTGAGCCATGAACCTGTGCTTCCTCCCACAGGAGTGGTTCTGATCAGCTCTCTTATTTGGGACTGGATGTGCAGGTTCTATTTGTGCCCTTAGAATAGCAGCACAAAGGAACAAATGGAGCATTTCTTCACACACGAAGAAATAGAAAGGGCCTTTTTTTAGGTTGCTGCTCTGGGGAAGCCCAGCCCTGGAAACTGTGGGGAGCATGTTCTTACAACCACTGAGTTAGTTATATCTCTGCTAAGGAGAGCAGGCATTTGTATTTCAATAGGTCTGCAGGGCACTCTGATGCAGGTTAAGGTTTGGGACTATTGTTGTAGATCCACCATAGAGGTAATAGATGGCTCTACTTTAACTGTCTATCAACAAAGTGAGAACCGTTAGTACTTGAACTCCAGTACTGATGTCAGAAGCAGTGTCTCAGTTACTTTTCTAATGCTGTGATGAGACACCATGATCAAGATAACTTGTAGAAGAAAGAGTCTATTGAGAGCTTACAGTCTCAGATGGTAAGAAGCCAGGCATGATGCTGGAACAGGAGCTTAGAGCTTGAATTCTGAGACACAGGCACAGGGAGGGAGGGAGGGAGGGAGGGAGGGAGGGAGGGAGGGAGGGATGGAGGGAGAGAGGGAGGGAGAGAAAGAGAATTAGGAATGCCTTGGGCTTTTCAAAACTCAAAGCCTGCCCAGTGACTCCAAGGCCACACCTCCTAACGCTTCCCAAAGAGTTCCAACAGCTGAGGGCCAAGCATTCAGATATACAAGCCTACAGAAGCCACTTTCATTCAGACCACCACAAGTCGAAATTAGTCGTAAGTCAGGGATCAGTGGATGGTTTCATGAGATAGTAGTAAATGCAGCCTTGTGCTAACCCCTGGAGAAATGTGACATTCATTACTGCCAGGATCTTGTCAGCTTTTAGGGAGCAGTTGTAAGTACTAATTTCTGTATGATTTGAGAGTAGAGGAGGCAGATTTTTGGAATTTAGAAAGCCACGTGGGAGCTTTTTAAACATTCAAAAGACCTCAGAAGAGATTCTCTAGTCTTTCTTGTTAGTGGTGATAGGGCCATTAGGTTGTCTAGGAAAGCATGAAGAGTTGTCATATCTCTAGAAGAATATAAGGAGTATAAATCAGCTTTGTAATTTCTATTTTTGTTGAGCTTAGATTTGGATATAAAAACCTTAAATACTTTTGCAGTCTATTCAAGGAGCAGCATCTTGGCTAGTGGTGATACTGAAGTCATATTGGTGTCCCTAGGATGATTTTCCTGTCCAGTAGATCTGACAAAGGAAGGAACTGGTCCTTCTATCAGTTGGAGGCAGCCAACCGCAGCCTCAGCTGAAGCACACTGCTTTTATTCTCTTATAAAAACAGACCTAAAGTCAATGTCACCTTCAGAAAGGAGCCCAGTCATGCTTAGGTGTGGCATATACTATGACTTAACATTTTAGAAAAAGTGGCATATCTTAAGGACATTATTAAGATCTGATATAAAAGAGTGAAAGCTCAGACCAGGACAGATTGAAGAAATGAGATGTATTTATAGAAAGTCTCGATTACCTTTGGTTTTTTTTTAAATACATTTTAAATTTTCTTTATCTTCTAGGAGAAAACTGAAGAACAAAAATTAATTCTCATACTTCAATTATAAAGTCACAACAGATGTTAAAGGAAATGTTATTGTGAAGGCTGGCACAGCTGTACTGTGTTTTACACCCTCCTTAATTCCTCACCCTCCCCCAGCCCTGTTGAATGCATTACATCATCTCCATATTAAAGGACTGCGGGAAGATATAGAATTCTCAATAAAGTTTTTGAAACAGTGGAAGCAGCTATAGTCATAAATCCACGGTGCTTAAAATGATCGTGAGCTGTAAAATCTCCTTTAATGGTTCTGAGCAAGTAAATGAAAGCAGAATTTGTTCTAAGCCAGTTGCTTCTCTACTGGCACTGCCTCAGTGGGGCTGTTGAGCGTCCTGGCTACCTATAAGTGCCCACATACCACAGTGTGGAACAAGTTAACCCCTTGCTTCTTTATTCAAAATCTAGATTATCTTATAGGTCTGATATTAGTCTTAATCAGAAGCAGAGAAGTACTAGGCCACAGCATATCACTGAATAATTTTGATTTTAAATATGATTGGGTTCCTAAGCCAAGTCAATTTTAAGAATGATAGGGGAAAAATTTTGCATAGGTTTATGTATATATTACCACCCCTAGAGATTTTGGTTTGGAATGCCTATGGAGAAATCTAAAAGTATAAGTTTTAACAACATCCCCAGATGTTTCTATTGTTAACCAGGTTTAACAACCGCTGATGTCTTTCCCCTGTTCCTGTTGATTCATTGGTTGGTTCATGTGTGTACATAGTTATATGTAAGATATTCTGAGGTAAATACATGAGTTCAACAGTATTTATCAAGGTAAGTGG
>NW_021604565.1:16723096-16731328 GCF_004785775.1 Grammomys surdaster
CTGGGCCTGGTGGTGAGCAGGAGTCCCAGAAGATACATGTATGGGGTTCAGAGAGCCTGTAAAGGCCTTGATTCTAACATTTGCACCAGGGATTAACTTTCCTATATTTGTTTCTGGCAGACATATATAACCACGACAAGATCCTGATCTTTTTTCTGAGGCAGTATAAGCTTACCCGAATTACCAAGTACAATATGCTTTTTTAAAAATTTAATTTAACTTTTCTTTTATTTTACTTATTCACTTTACATCCTGCTCACTGTCCCCCTCCTGGCCACCCCTCCTACACAATCTTTTCTCTCTCTCCCTCCTCTCTCTCCTCTGAGAGGGAAGGGGCTCCCTGCACATCCATTGCCCCTACCCCCCACCCCCGGCACTTCAAGTCCTGTGAGACTAGGTGGTTTCTCTCACACTGAGGCCAAACAAACTGATTCAAATATCAGCCCCACCCAACAAGACAAAGCAACCAAAAACACATCCACAAGACATCTAGAATAGTGCCTGCACACAGTGCATAAGACATCTAGAGTAATGCCTACATACACTGACCTAGGGAAGATGCCAGAAAAAAAAAGCATCATGTTCTCCACATGCCTTCTTAATTATTTTTTATTGGTCTAAATGAAAAAGGAT
The DNA here is from genome assembly GCF_004785775.1 of Grammomys surdaster. Lineage (NCBI taxonomy): Eukaryota > Metazoa > Chordata > Mammalia > Rodentia > Muridae > Grammomys > Grammomys surdaster. The sequence continues at coordinate 16,723,730 of NW_021604565.1, forward strand.
TCTGCAGCTTGCAACCAAAGAGCTCCAGAGAATGTGGCAATACTTTTGGGGAAAAGATTCAAATACTCAAGTGGATGATCCTGGGTCTTCACTGGCATCAGGAAACTGGGGTGAGGTCTGGCAGTCTAGGGAGCCTCGGTGAGCAGAGAGCTGAAGCGAGGACCGGAGTGGTTAGGAGCCTCCCCACTGTTCCTCCTTGCTTCTGCTCTGTGTCCACTGTAAGGTGATGCTGACGGCCGGTGGTCCCCACTCCTTCCCATTCCTTATGGCATGTTTGCTCATGAATGAATCTCTTATCTTTTTCATTTAAGACATTTTTTTTTCATTTAAACTAGCCTCTTAAAATATGTGGTTAGGGGTTGATCAACAACAGATCACTTAAGGTGTGGGTGACAAACCCATTTGTCTACCCTCTCCTATCTGTTACCCTGGGTGGACTAGCCTCATTTCTGCTGAGGGCAACTCATTCTCAATTTTTAAGGGAAAGAAGTAATTGATTGGCCTCATGAGTGCAACACTGGATGGTGTTATATAAGATAACTCCAGCATGACGTTCCACAGCCTCTTACTTGATTAAAAAGTTCACACCACTGTTATCCCACCCTCCTCCTTCACACCATCAGACCCCTCTGTTGGCTCATTCCCTTGAGCATACAAAACTGTTGTCTTATTTCTACTCTTAAAATGCCTTTAGAACCCTTAGTCCCAGGTAGCGACTGTCTCCACATTTCAGCTCCACGTCCAGCAAAATGCGAACCTGTGTCTCTGTGCTCGCCTCTTTGCATTCTTCCCCTGGTCAGCCTCTAATTCTTTTGTTTCGAAATCAGAGAAACTCACTCTAGAGTGACTGAGGTGACTGATTGACAGCCTCAGTTTTGTCAAGCTCAATGGCTGACTCTTCCATTCCCAGCAGCCCTTTAGCAAGCTGGTCATTTTTATTCTGTGAAAACTGTTCCCTAAAGTGGTTGCCTGTCTGTGGATCCCGTGCCCCTAACTGGGTTGTCTTGTCTAGCCTCAGTGGGAGAGGATATGCCTAACCTTGTGGAGACAGTAGGGGGATACCTAGTGGGGAGGTTTCACTTTCTCAGAGAATGGAATGGGGAGATCCGGGAAGGGGCTATGTTAGGGGGGATTCTGGGAGGGTGCCAGCGATCAGGATGAAAAGTGAATAAATACATTAATTAAGGAAAAAAAAAGAGAAAATGTTCTTAATAAAATTTCAAATATCAAAAAAGGTCTTTACTTGTCTCTAGAGAAAACATCGTATTTTTTTCTGTTGGAGAAGCTATTGTTTCTCATGATCCCAACCTTCATTCCTACCTGTAGACTTCAGAGAACCAGAGGACTAATATTCCTGTCTTTAATAATCCATTTTCCTTTGCTAGGAGAACACATACTCACCAGTTTGTCCCCTTGCTCTTTCCTCCACAACTTAGTCACTGGACTGAGTGATATGCATTTCAAACCTAACTCATGTCTGAAGTAATCCTTGAAGTGTCCTCTTTCCTCAGCGAGCTCCAGGCTTGCCAGGCATGTGCTCTCTCAGGTTCAGAACCTTAGAGTCTTTCTTGTCTCTCTCTTGTTTCACTCACCATGACTACTCCATCAGCAAAGCTCCTGGCCTCTCCTTTCAGACCACTGTTCCTCTCCAGTCCCTTCCCTCAGCCATCTCCTGCCTAGACCACTGAGATATCCTCCTGACTATACTTGTTGCTTGCGGTTTGCCCTCTCTTTCAGCTTCCATATAGTAACTAGAACAGCCTTTCAGAAAGCCTGTCAGCAGCTGTAATACATGACTCAAAAATCTTTCAATAGTTTCCATTGAACTTAAAATTCAAATTCCACATGCTATGGTTTGAATATACAATGTCCCTATAGTCTTCTGTGCTCAAACAGTTGGTCCCCAAATGATGCACTGCTTAGAAAGGCTGTGGAATTGCGGCCTCATTGTAGAAACCAGGCTGCTGGGGGAGGTGCTGGGTCACAATGGAATCCAGGTCCTAGCTCTGCTTCCTGGTGGACTAGTCAGAATCTGAGAGAGCAAATTTAGACTCTTGGAACAGCTGTCAATAGAAGCTGGTCTTAGCGTGACCTTACCTTCCTTGCCTCCTGTAAGTTGGTTTTTCAGTTATTCTGTCACGATGGTGACCTGATCTGTGCCTGCATCTGTGTGACCTCTTCGACCACAGTGTCACTTGTCTCTATCCCTCTGGGTACATGTACAGACTTTTCCTGTTTTATCGATTTTACATGATCACCTTTTCTGTCTAAAATGCTATGGGATTTTTTTCCAGTTTTCAACCGTTTTATACAAAAGCACAGTGTCAGAACTTGTAGAAAACGGGGTGGGAAGAGTTGGGCGGAGTGTCAGCTCAGATGTCCGTTGTTTCACCTCTGAGCTCCTTGAAGAGCAGGAAGTCATCCTGATGTTCTTTCACGAACTACGCTGAGTGGGATTCATCACTTGATGCCATCCATCAGAGCCACTGTGCCCATTCGTTTCCCGGCACACCAGGCTGGCCACTGTGATGAGCTGTATGGCGTACCGCAGAGAGGTCTCCATCCTAGTGTGGGTCAGCACTGTGTAGGCATCCTCTCTCATCTCTACTTCTTCCTCCTCACAGCAGATGCACAGTACCTAGGGGGGCACAATGAGCAATCGGTCAATTGGTATGCCACGGGGACTTTGGTAGCTGGCACGTCGCATTTAGGTGAAACCTCAGTTGATGTCTATGATGAGGACAGGGATCATATCACTCTCCAGAGTCTGGTTGAGGAAAAGAAACTCTCAGTGTCCAGCGTGTGGAGCTCGTCGATGAACAGCAGTCCAGGCATGGGCTCTGCTTTGCCTTTCTTCCCCAACTCAGCCACCTTGGCATTGGTTTTTTTTCTCGGACTTTTGACTTGATCTCCCCTGTGTCTCCTGAGAAGAGGGCTAGGAAGCTGTGAGTACCGGAGTTGATAACGTCAGTCTCATGGAGGGACACAATGTGCACCACCTCCTTGCATACCTGCAGCTACCTGTCCCGTCTGGGCACTGCACAAACTTGGTCTGGGAGCCATGGTGTCTTTGTATCGGGTGCACGAGAAAGAGTGGTCCAGCTTGGAAATCTTTCTGGTAGCCTTGCCAATGGTGATTACATCCCTGCCTGGACCGTGTGCTTGATAAGTGACTCGATCATCTTGGTACTCAGATGATAGATGGTCTTGAGGGTCAGTTCACCCACCTTTGATCCTGTGCCTGTGGCTGGCCGATCAATCTGGGTCTCCACCACCTCACTTTCAATGATTTATGTCTCCTTCCTGGTAAGGATGTCAGTGGACAGGCAGAAGGCTGAGTCAGAGACTCTGTCTTGGTCATCTCCAGAGTAATGATCTTTCTGCGTGAGATGGCTGTGAACAGATGGTGTATCGGGTCCTAGTGGCTGCGCCATGCCCACGGCAGCGGCTGTCTTCCCGGTGCCTGGCTGCCTAGCAATGAGGAAGGCTACAATCTTCCCTTCTCTGCTCATCTCCGGCACCACCCCAGCTGCACACTGGGCATGTTTTGGGAAGACTGTCTTGGTTCCAAGACACCACCCGGGCCCAGACCCCAGATGCAGGAGTGAGCGCCGATTTGCTCCACTCTTGTCACCTCACACCACTTTGTAGGAGGCTACCATGGTTACCATGAAGCACACCAATCCAGATTTTTAAGTTTGGTTCACGGTTTCTTATCCAGTGTTCTCTCTTCTTAGAGGCCTTCCCTGGATCACCTTTTGAAGATTCTAGTATCTTGATGAAGTTCTAGTTCTTTCTTTTATTTTTTTTAAATGATGTATTTATTTTTATATTTTACATGTACATGTGAGTACCTGTATGTATATATGTATGTATGTATGTATGTATGTATGTATCCTACATACATGTTTGATGTTTATGGAAAGCATAAGAGGGTGTTTGATCCCCAGAGCCTGGAATTATAGAGAATTGTAATCTAGCACATGGGTGCTGAGGACTGAACAGGGGTTCTCTGGAAGAGCAGGCAGTGCTCATAACTGCTGAGCCACCTCTCCAGCCTCCACTTCTAGTTCTTTACTGAAACAGTGGCTAAAGAGCTTGCCGCTTTATAAACATGTGATATGGTTTTCATTATGCTCCATAGTAAACGGATATGTAAGAAAGGTTTTTAATGGCTAAGGAGGTATCTCAGTGGTAACGGAATTTCCTAACGTCTCCAAATGTTATTGAAAACAACAAGAAAAACTTTAAAAAAGATGTTACATGATACAATAAATGAAAAATATTTAGGGAGATAAAACTATCCTTACTACAATTTTGTCATTGTACATTTATCAAATTATTTTCTGTATTATATAGGTATGTGGAAGTCTTACATTATTAGTTAAAAGTTTTATTTTTTAATCTGGTTGCACATTTTTTTCCATTTTTTTTTGCTGTTTATTTTTATAATTATAATATTATTTTATTATTTATATTGCTATTTCTTTTTTAATTGGATATTTTATTTATTTATGTTCCAAATGTTATCCCCTTTCTTGGTTTCCCCTCTGCAAACCCCCTCTCCCATCCCCGCCTCCCCCGCTTCTATGAGGATGCTCCCACCTACCCACTCCCACCTCACCATCCTAGCATTCCTCTACACTGGAGCATCAAGTCTTCATAGGACCAAGGGCCTCCCCTCCCATTGATGCCAGATAAGGCCCCTTTAGCTTCTTCAATTCTTCCCCTAACTCCTCCATTGGTGTCCCTGTGCTCAGTCCGATGAATGTGGGAAGAAGAGAAGAGGGAGAGGGGAAAAAGAAGGGCAGAATCAGGTGTGGGAGGAGATGGAGGAGATGTACAGAGGATCAGGAAATTGAACAGAGGTGTGTAGCAATGGGAGATGGGGAACTGGAGGTAGCCATAAGCAAATCCCAGATGCCAGGAAAGCAAGACCCCATAGGGATGAAATTAGCTGATATACCCCACAAACATGAGGGAGAATCTATCAGACCATATCCAGAGATTAGACATGGGCCCCCAGTTGAGGGATGGGGCCACCCACCAGAATTACTCCTGTCTAAAGGAAATTACAGGGACAAAGAGTGGAGCAGAGACTTTAAAAGGCCTTCCAGAGACTACTCCACCTGGGGATCTATCCCATATGCAGACACCAAACCCAGACACTATTGTGGATGCCAAGAAGTGCATGCTGACACGAGCCTGATACAGCTGTCTCCTGAGAGGCTTTGCCAGATCCTGACCAATACAGATGTGGATGCTCACAGCCAACATTCGGACTGGTCACACATTTCTGGATTGGGAGAATTGAAAGGGAAATTTACATGCCAGATGAGCATAGACCCCACAAAGGCACAGTATTCAAGCCCAGATGTGACCAGAGCAGACATAGAGCCAACAAGGGAGTGCTCTGGTGGATGTGGAGTGTACCATACAAGTGGATCAGCTAGCTAACGATTCGGCTCTGTATTGACTTCTTAATTTCTTTCCTGTTGATTTTCCATCAGCTTCTCCACAATACTCAATCAACGTTTTTCTTCCACGTAGAACTCTTCCTAGTTTCCTATCAGCTCTGAGGACAGGATTCTTTACTGGAGCGAGGAAGCTGAGAGACTTTCATGAATGACTTCCTTCTCTCTACTTAAAACCATCTCTACTGCTCCCATGACCCTGGTTTTCCCCAATTCTGTCCTTGGCATAAAACTTCTTTGCTTTTATTTCTAATAGATATTTCCACACTGAATTCCATTTATATATCATCATTTCTTGACCCAGATTTGGACAGCAGTCCCTCCCTGCCTAACTTTCTCCATAGTATACAGCTCAACACTGTATTTATTCCTTTAGCTTGTGGTAGACAGATTCTCCAAATTAGAAGAAGGTCCAGATCTTGGATCAGTGGAATATAGTAGGTGCTCAATAAATATTTGTAAAATGAATATATGAGGGAGGATCTCTGTACAATATTGTACAAGTTGTTGCATAGGATAATTGGCATAATTTAATAATTTTCTATCTAGGGATTTTATTTTCCATTTTATACTAGGATATAATGTTTTTTCCCTGTAGGAATGCTACATTTTGAATAAACAATGAAGAGTCTTCTGCCTGAAATAAGTAATACAGTATATCACAGCATTATCTCTGTTTATTCATAATCAATCTTTCTACTTATTTATTACTTGTTTGCTTTCTGTCTATGTCCTTCCTTCCTTCCTTCCTTCCTTCCTTCCTTCCTTCCTTCCTTCCTTCCTTCCTTCATTTTACCCTTCCTTCCTTTTTTCTTTCCCTTTTTTTAAATGCTGGAGATTGAACTCAAGGCTTATATATGGTAGTCAAATGCTTTGTTTACCATAGACTTACATCCTCAGATTTTAACAATGCTTCTTTTTCAATTACAGCACTCCTTTACATGAAACAATGTTTATTTACTATGTGTCCCCTTGTCTGAAGTGTCAGCTCTGTAGGGTAGAGGCTGTATCTTATTTAAAAGTGCATCTTTTGTGCCTAGAACAGTGATAAGCTTGACCACATTAACTTCAGGTTCACCCCAAACCTACTGCTCAATTGGAATCCTCCTGGTGTGAGACCCAAGAATTTGCACTTTTAAATGAGCTCTATGGATGACTTTTATGGGGGTTAAAATTTTAAACTACCCGTTGAAATGATCACTCTTAGGTTAGTAATTGTAGGGTTATCAAACATTGCCTCTAGGGAGCAAGCAGTCTCTGAAGATATTCTTTTACCTTAAGCTGCCATAATGAAAAAGAGATAGATAAATCAGGTGCTCTTTAAAGGTCTGAGAATGCAAATGCTTCCCTCTTGTTTCTCAGTAGTACGTTCAACCCACGCAGACAGAGCAGTGGGTTCGTCCCCTCTGCATGTATAGCCGCTGTGCTCATGTCCCTGTGCTCTGAGCAGGGTTCAGAAATCTGCCACGTAGATACTGTAAATGACATTAGTCTAACCTAGTTGTAAGCTGTGTGAATTTCAAATACTCTTCCTCTTACAAGATAGATGTGAAAAAGCGCATCACACCCAGACAGAAATAAATCTTGTTAAAAGAAAACTCTTCCACAGAAGGTTTTTGCTTTGTTTTGTTATTCCTGGAACCAGGTATCCATATACATCATAGCTGAATATGTTCCTTACTACCTTTGGAAGATGGAAATTTTTTTTTAAATTATCCTACTCATAGTCTATGATGGCAACTGTTTATGACTCTATGTAGAGTCCTCAGATTCTTCTCACTTTGGAAATTGACTGTACCATCAAGCTGAGGGCACAGTAGTCCTGTGCCCTCGTCTGACCTCCAGGAGATTTGCTTCTTTGGAAGGACTTCTATGGCCTATTCTCAGCATTTGCATAGAAATGTGTTCTTCAGTCACTTAAGATCTGAATTTTCAACAGCGAATATAGATGGGAACTTTTACAACCTTTTGATATATTCTACAAGTTGTTAGCTATAGTGGTTTATTTGCTGTTTCCTGCTTCCTGTACCAGAATGGTCATAAACACGAAAGATTCTGCCAGTTCCTAAAGAAATCTGTCCTTCCTTCCTTCCTTCCTTCCTTCCTTCCTTCCTTCCTTCCTTCC
>NW_021604565.1:16731338-16752291 GCF_004785775.1 Grammomys surdaster
CCTTCCTTCCTTCCTTCCTTCCTTCCTTCCTTCCTTCCTTCCTTCCTCCCTCCCTCCCTCCCTCCCTCCCTCCCTCCCTCCCTCCCTCCCTTCCTTCCTTCCTTCCTTCCTTCCTTCCTTCCTTCCTTCCTTTTCTTTTATTGACATTTTCCATCACCAAATATGGACTTTTACTCTCTTGTGTCTTTTTAACAAACCACCCACACTTGAATCTTTCACAGCTCGCCCACTACGGAATCCCACACTATGCCCTGAGGACTCCCAGACCACACAGAGGTTTAGTTGAGAACCCATACTGAGGTCACAGCCAGCAGATAGCAATAGCCACCAGATGTGCCATCAGAGAGACTTTTGGGATATTCCACATCCAGCCACAGCATGAGAGACCAGAGCACATAGTCGAATCTATTCAACACTTCAACAAACAGCAGTTTGATAGCTTGTGAATGATGGTTTATAAGGGTGTACAGTGTGTAACTTCCACAGCAGTGGATTGCCTTATTTAAGCTTAAATTCACACTGGCTGTCAGACATTGCTTTGCTAAGTTTTATTTTTATTTCTTCCCTTAAGTTCATGATACAAAATGAAGACTCATGTTTACTCCAAGAAGAAGGAGGAGGAGGAAGAGGAGGAGAAGGAGGGGGAGGAAGAGGAAGAGGAGGAGGAGGAGAAGAAGAAGGAGAAGAAGGAGGAGGAGGAGGAGGAGGAGGAGGAGGAGAAGAAGAAGAAAAAGAAGAAGAAGAAGAAGAAGAAGAAGAAGAAGAAGAAGAAGAAGAAGAAGAAGAAGAAGAAGAAGAAGAAGAAGAAGGACCCAAAAGAGATTTATGGATCAAGAAGACAGCAGAATGTCACCATTTTTTAAAAAAAGAAATCATTTGGCAACTACAAAGAATTAAGATGGACCAAGATCTATGAAGCGAACCATTATGGATGGAGACTTGGGCTTCTTGAGCTGAAGTTATTGTCACAGGATTTTCTACCTCTTTCTCACCCCACTGTAACACAGAGTGCTCAAACATTGTAGTGGGCCCCACTGCTCCCCACTTTAAAGGCTGTAAACATCCTCTGATGCGCTGCCTTTTGGGTGAAACCCAAGCCCTTTGCGTATCACAGAAGCCCTTGTTACTGCTCCAACGCCTGTCTTTAAAGCCTCAGGATGCCTTCCCTTCCTCTGATGTTCTGTGTTTGAATGCATTAGTCACAAGGAAAGATGGCCTCTTCTTACATAATGTCCCACCTGTGGTTCCTTCTTCTAGCCCCTCTCCTAGCTCTTTCCATGACTGCTGTCCACTCATGCTTCAAGTCCAAACCTTGATGTTACTCCTTTCATTGTTCACTGTGTTATGTGTTCATGTACTCTGTGTTCTGTAGGCCACAGTGATTACCCGGGAGTTTCTGCCTGCAGTTTTCCTTGGTTTTCTTCAGACTGATCCTTTAAGGATAAAGGTGTTTGTTAGTAGCTCAGGGTGCCAATTACGTGTGACCTCTGATGAATAACTAACTAATAGAAGTTAGTGACTCGGTGAGCTTTTCAGTAGGCAGGAAGACAACGCTCTTACTGTACTTAATATCTTCCTTCTGTCTGATGATGTCAGAGTCTGCAGCAAAGTGATGTGGAGGAGATCCCACAGAGAAATAGCTTTGGGGCAGACTCCAGATGGCAATAGGGACAAGGAATGAACTGATCGTAAAATCAACTTTCTCACAGTAAAATAGTATGAATTCATTCTTTTCACTTATCACTTTCCTTTCTTTCTGTGCCATGTTTTATCATAACGGCACACATAGTTTAAAAGTGATTTCAATTATTTTTATACCCCACGTAATTGTAAACATGCAAATCTATAAAAGTGCTTTTGTGAAATTATGAAGGCATGAGTTACTAGAGATGCTCACATGGTTTTATAAAAGCAGATGGTTATGTTTTGAGGAATTTTATAAGCTGGGGATTAAACATGGCTTAGCATTAGCTGCAGTGGAGCCTTACACCATGGAAAGTGGCAGATGCCTCGGCTATATACTTTACCCCAGTGCTCAGTGGACTGCAAACATTTACTGCCAGATCACTGGATACAGTCTTTTAGCTCAGAAGAATTTTTGTGCCAAAGACTCATCAAACTGTAGTGTCTTTAGTAACTTGATGAGAAATGGAAAGTGATCTTCAGGGCACTCTGCTGGGCATGGGATTTGATAATTGTGAGAACCAGACAACCTCCTTGGGAAATGTCTAAAACTGGAAGCTGTCAAATATAGCAGAAGCATCATCCTGGCTTTGTGGCATAAAGTTGCTCTGTATATATTGTCAATTTTGCTTTGGCTTTTTCATCTCATTTCATCTCAGCTGTTTGAAAAGGAAAAAAAAATCTATGATTTCCTGAAGTGAGCCTCCTGTTACTACAACAGTCAAAGCAGTATTTTCTTCTTTTGTTATATCAAATCTGCAGAAAATGCTGAATGATTCAGAAATAAGTTTATTATGAAAAATCGTACTTACGCAATTATTTTCTCATTCTGTAAGCATTTCCTAAAAAGTCTATGAGTTATACCAGGCATGATCTTGACAGATCCAGGCCTGCCCCCAAGAAGCTCACTAATTGGGTGATGGCAAATGATCACTTAATCTTGGTACACTCTATGAAGAGGTTTAGGAGGAAGAGGAGGAAGTTAATGAAGCCCAAGCTTCTGGATACAATTCCTATACAGCTTCTATTTGCTGAATATGTGCAAAGGCAGTCAAGCAAAATGCTTATATTTGAGATGCTTAGAAGTAGCTATGAGTTCTAGGGTAGAAAATGTAAAAGAAGCCAGGGCAACCAAGGCCATGGGGTCGGAATAGGACAAGCTCCCTGAAAGGTCTCTGGTATGAATTAGCAATTATGGACTTTTCCCTCAGTCTGATGGGAGGATAGTTAGACACTGAGGGATGATGCATCAGAACGAGTTCGTACCGCTGTGTGGGGAACAGATCGGCAAGGGAACAAAGGCACATAAACTATAATGAAAGATGGTTCTGTTTTAAACCGAGCAAGGAAGAGGCTGTGTAGCAGAATGTCAGCTGGGTTATTATTATGAGACCACGTACATTGGATATTCTTTTTAATGACCTGGAAGAAGTGATAAAAATAATTTGATTACCCTTGCATGCAGCAATAGGGAATTATTCATGAAAGTAGAAAAAGGCATAATTTTAAGAGGTCTGGAGGTATTTTGTCATGAAGAAATAAAACCACAATAATCCTGAATATTCTGTGTGTCTCTTGGGTCTCCTTGTGTGGGAGAACACATTAGCATCAGAAGTGTTTCTTGTCCACTGTTCCTTCCATTCTGAACGCTGTATACTGTTTGGTTCAGCAAGGCAGCTGTTTGCAGTTAACACCTAGTGCTTTTAGGTTCCATTTCTGCTGGAATATGCTGCTGACCATTCATTTTAAAAGCTTGCAGGATGACTACTCTTGTTAAGTACTGGTGGAAGCTTTAGTCCCGCTACGAGAAAGAATCAAGGAATCCTTTAAAGCCTCCACAGCTGGAAGCTCTATAAACGAGATGCCATCAATAGTCTGTGCACCCAGAAAGCAAAAATAATCATTGAATAACCTAATTGGCCTTGAAATCTTTGCATAATGTTTGTAGCTTCTTCTCACGGGTGAAGCACGGAAGAGTGATGATCAAATAAAACAATTCAATGTTGGAACCATGGAGTTGTGTAAACATTTAGCACCTATTAAGCCCATCGAAGACAAAAGCACCGAAATGAGATTTCAACTTGGATTGTTACAGAACGAGACTCAGTTTAAGGAATATTCTTGGAGGCGATTCTGTTCAGCTTCTCCAATGAAAGATCATTTACCTTCTGATATCTAAGCTTAAGTTGCACTGACTATAAACTTGCTGTTTCCTGTCTTGGTTTCATCATCAAAGGAAAGAGAACAGATGGTTGTCTTAATGTAGCCCATTTCATCCGGAGTCACCAATGAGTAAACAGCATGGCCGACTCTGCACAGAGGGAAATTAATGTGCTGATGACTAGTCCATAGATATGCAGCTACAGGTTATTAATTTCTAATTTTACGATTATTGCATTTGCTCCTGGGTGACGTAGTCAGCTGGGGCTGCTATAACAAAATGTCATGGAGTGGACAGTTTAAACAAGAAACATTTATTTCCCACAATTCTGGCTATAAACCACTGTCTTCTTGCTGTGTACGTCCTTGGCTTTTTCTTGCATGGGATTGGGCAGAGGAGATGGTGGAAAGGTGGGTTCTCCTTCATCTTCTGAAAACACTAACCTTTATGCGAAGGGCTGACTTTCATGATCAGATCTAAATCCAGTGAATTCCTAAAGGCCTCACATTCAAATGCATGGCATTGGGAGTGAATGTTTCAGTCCATGAGTTTGTAGGGGGTGGGGAGTGGGGGTGGGGAGTGGGGGTGGGGTGGCGAAGATAAACTTGAGCTTTCATATGCTGGGAGAGTAGAGTGAATGCCCTGGTAAACACAGTCCATCTCATCTTCATCCAAATTAAATATGCTGTGGATTACGCACATTTTCTGTTCCCCAAGTAAGGAGATGTGGAACACTGGGGATTTTAAAATGGAGTTATCTATCACCATAGCAGTGTAAGTAATTTGTGATACTGATAGTTTGTATGTGATATAGTTTCATTAGATGCTTGATTAGAAACATGTCTATTCCTGTGCAGCTGTATGATTTACAGATGGAGGTAGGTGGCAGGTTGTTCAAGAGGCATAGTGAATTAACTATTTGTGTATTTTTTAAATTTTTGAATGCATTTATATTTATGTATTTTTATTTATAAATGAGACTATGTAGCTTAAACTAGCCTTGATGCCATGATTTTCCTTACGCCCACCTTCTAAGGGATGGAGCTATAGACATGTGCCACCTTTCCTGTCAATGAATAATCTCTTTTAAGAAGTGATTTTATTCAGGCTCTGTGGATGAGAGGTCATGAAATGACTGATGAGTCCTCAGTTGCCTCAGCCCATCTTGGAGCTGCAGCAGGAAGGGTAGCGTGTGACTTTGGAACTACAGGGGGCAGGTCTCAGGAATTACTCAGTCTAAATTCCTGATGTTCCTTGGGTAGTGTGTCTGAAGGACTGCAGGGGAGCTAGAGATAGGTAGAAGGACAGCGAGGCTAGAAGATGGGGTGGGAGGATTCCTTGCATCAGGGGGAACAGGCAACTTTGGAAAGTAGGTGTCAAAGGAGGATGACGCTGCTTTAAAGCGAGTATTACCAGGGTCTGAATGGTTGAGACGGATAAAAAGGTAAAGCTATGAAAACAGTATGGAGATAGTAAATGAAAATGCACACAGGGGCCGAGAACGTCCCATCAAAGTGAGACGCATCGACAAATAAGGGACTGCTGTCTTTATTGCCACCAAACGCAAGACTCATTGAGTTATGACACGTTTTAAGAGACAATCGAAGCTAAAAGATAAAAAAAAAAATGATCCTATAAAATACACTGCGGTTGATTTGTGCCTCATAAGGGACTGTGCTTAAAGGTTGAACTTTGAGGCATCACATGCAGGGAGAGAATTTTCCACAAGGACTGGAAAAGCCCGGAAACCAGAAATTATTCTTTCTAATGGAGACAAGCAAGATACAAAATATATACCTCAGAATTATACCTTAAAAGTATGCATGGCTAAGGGTCCCCAACACTGACTGTAGAGGGATTAAAATAAACACCAAAACTTAAATGTATGTAGATTTTTATTTTATGTGTGTTGATGTATGTATGTGCTTAAGGTGGCAACTTCATGCAATCCAATTTTTAGAATAGAATTAGCTATTGTCAACTCAAGTCATTTTTTTTTTCAATGTAGAGTTTCTTCATTTGTCTCTGGTCTGAACTCTTGTAACTTTGCTCTCATCCTATGTCTGCTGCCCTCCAGGTCCACAGCTCTTACAGTTTCTAACATCTTTTCTGATTACTTTCTTGGGAAGGGACTTGAAGTTGGTAGTGATGGTGGGTTTGGGTTTGGAGTATTAGAAGAAAGGACCAGCATTGACTCTCTTGTCCAAGAAAGAAGCTGTCTAGGTTTGTTGAAATAATTACTTAGAGATCAGAGATTAATAACACACACACACACACACACACACACACACACACACACACACCAACAAAAACAGATTTACAGTTTGAGGATGCACCAAGAATTTGAGAAGGGTAGCTGCAGTCTGCTGGGTGGCACATGTCTGTCAGTTGGTTAGCAGGTGCATTGTGGTTAAAGCGTCAGGCTAGGGGCATGGTAGACAGTTCCGTTTGTTATTGTTAACATGGGATTCTTCCTTTTAAATGAACACATTTAGAATTTACATACAACTCCCGTTGCTTACTGTAATGCTCTCGGGTATTGAGTTAGAAGGTCCTCTTGTGTTGTGATTAATGAGGTTGTGCAGCCACATTTTGGTGTGACTCATGTACTTTATTGCTTATGATGAAATATTGAACCTTATGAAGATTTATTTTCTATATGAATTAGAGTAGATTGATTCTCCTATTCATACCTTGTCAGTCTTTATGTTTGTGGTGCTCTCTTCATTAAAAGTGAAAGGTGCAGCATTGCCAGTACTTCTTGGGGAGTGGCTTATAACTTGGGGCTTATTTTAGAAATACAAAAATCCTTCGAGCACTCTCGTCATTCCTGATGTGCTGATAGCTACTATGAAAAGATGATAATGGATTACAATGCCGGTGGGCTTTATCAACCTGTGGTGGTGTGCCCGCTGAACTGTATGGGGAACAATAATATCTGTCATGTCTCCGCTGGAGGAAACTGTGTTGAGATCTGCAGGTGAAATCCATCCCAAGGTGTACGAGTTATTGCTTATCACCCCATCTATGCCTCCCCTTTCAGGTGTGGCAGACTCTTCAGACTGCCACAGAGTCACCTCTTATGCTATATATTTGATAATCTTTTTCTTTATTTTTTTATTTTTATTTTATTTTTTTTGCCAGGAGAGGCTTATATGAGGCTGCTGTGCTGTTTAACTCCAGACAGCAGCATTCACAGAACAGCCTTGAGTTGCTTTGGAAGGAGATAGGCGGAAGATGACAGTCATACAGGAATGGTGTCCTTGACTGACGAATAAACAAACAAGCCAGGATGAGTAGTGTGCATTCCCCACTGACCGTGCTCTAGCTCTACCATGCTCTAAATCTCTAAATTATGGCCTTCCTTTAAGTTTTATGATTGGTTTCTGTGACCTTTGATACCAGTCATTCTATGAAACAGTATTTTCACAATTGTGCCCTCCTCCATGGGCATATGTATGGAAACTTTTCCTTTAAAAATTGTATTTTTTTTTAAATTAAAATCCTGTCCTAAAATTATACTATTGGCTTGGAGAGCTGGTTCAATCAACAGAGGGCCTTGCTGCCAAAGTTGATGACCTGAGTTTGATCCCTAGTGCCCACATGGAGGAAAGAGAGACTAGGTTCCCACACGTTCTCTGAGCTCCACACAGGGACATCCACATGCACAGACACATGTAATAAATAAATATGAAAACTTCAAAATAAATACAACTGTCTGAAGTATATGTGGTGATGATTTCACTGTAGAAATAAACCAAAGGCTTCACGGCCTTTAAGTGTCTGTTTATTTAAATACAGAAAAGTACCCTCGGCCTGTCTCCGTTCCCATCCTAATTATCTTATGTTGCCAATAAAACCTGTTTGGTGAAAGAAAAACCAATAATCTTACTCAAGTTATATAAATATGAGTCTTTATAGCTTTCTCTACTTGATTTTTGGACATTTACTTTAAATAGAGAACATCAGATTATATAATTTCTCTTCAAAACTCTGGACCTTGTTGTTCCCTTATCCACTGAGACGGAACTCAGTCTTTTAAAGGGCTTCACTACGCAACGCTAGAGGTTTAGAGTGATTAGTGTCAAAGGTCACAGGAATCAATCTTAAACTTAAAGGAAGACCATAAGTTAGAGATTTAGAAAATGGTGAGTTAGAGCAGGGTCAGGGGGGAATGTACACTACCCATCCTGGCTTGTTTGTTTATTAGTCAGCGAACCTGTGCACAGTGAGGGGAGTGTCAGATTGGCCCAAAAGGAGCAGGCATTCCCATAGGTGATTATTGATCTAGCTTACTCTTTTAAAGGCTGCATTCTTTGCTTGACTGCACAGAGATTTATTCAACCTCTCTGTCAGAAGTAGCTTTTGCCAAGTTCTCCAGTGCTATAGCAAACATATATGCACTCTTAAGCTCTGCGACTTTTGTGTCTTAGGATCCCATAGGCAAATCTGTGAGGTTTGAGTCTATCTATCTATCTATCTATCTATCTATCTATCTATCTATCTAAATTCCATTTATCTGTATTGCCATTTTAATTCCCAGAGTAGCTGCAGGAATTCTTATGCCTTCGAAAATTTCTCAATTACAGATTTGTACAGGTCACAAGCTCATCTTTTATGCTGCACCCATTTTTGGAGTCTGTGGGCCAAAAGAAGATTTAAGTGGAAGATTTTACTGGAAAGCATCCTAAAGACTTTTTTTTCTGTTTTACAAATCTTGTAAGTAACAGAAGGCTGGTCACTGCGACCTGGCAAAGTTTAATTTTATTAATTTCAGCCAAACAGAGTCAAGAGATATTAGAACCTGGGAGGAGAAAGAAATTGTACCAACTAAAATAGTCCAGGTGATGGGTCATAGAAACAAGGAAGCTCATTCAATAGGACAGTTGAAGGTAGGGTAGACTGGACCAAAGAAGTCTACAGTTGAGATCCAAAAAGGGGGATTGCAAAGGGCAGGATACAGGCTGATGAGATGGCTTAGCAGACGGATAGGCTAGCCTCCAGGTCTGGTGAACGACCTGAGTTAAAACCCCCAGACCCACATGGTGTAAGGAGAGAATAGATTCCTACAAGTTTTCCTCTGACTTCCTCATACACTCTATGGTATCAGCCCCCTTCCTATAAACAAACAAATGTAACTATTGTTCAAAGGAAGTATAAAATACCCAAAGCTTAGGAAGGTTGTGGACAGAGGTTGGCATCACTAAAATTTGTTGGAAAGCAACAAGAAGACAATCCCAGACTGCACAGGAAGGAATCATGGTTGCCTGGGAGAAACCCTGGCTCTTTGAAAGACACAGACCTGTTTTCAAAGTCTGGCCATAATGCTCACACATCTTTGACCTTCAGCAAACTATTTAGTCTTCCCGGGCCTCATTGTCTTTGCTGTTTGCATGCCAAGGACATATTTTAGTGTATAGGATGAATAACACGCACAGTATTTGTTGTCGTACAAATGATTTCTATGGTTTCTACAGCTGCAGAAG
This sequence comes from Grammomys surdaster, assembly GCF_004785775.1. NCBI lineage: Eukaryota > Metazoa > Chordata > Mammalia > Rodentia > Muridae > Grammomys > Grammomys surdaster. Next base: position 16,740,669 of record NW_021604565.1, read on the forward strand.
CTGTCCTATCACAAAGCAATCTCAGCAGGTCAAGTGTGGGAAAAGTTGACAGCTGTAAATTCTCTCATGGCCTTCCAAGCTTGCTTTGTCTTCCCAAATAACACTTTAAGTGCCCCAGGGAATTACAGTTATTTCATAGCTTTCTTTTCTAGAACTTTCTATGTGTCCTTAGAAAAACAGTCGAATACTTTGAGATTGCTGCTGGCTGGACATTATGGAACACCAGGAGACAGAATGCACTAGTAGTGGCCTTCCTTTCCGGATTGTCCGATTTTGGGTGACTATATGAGTGTCCTCATCCTCTGAGCGTTAGTATTGATTTATTTCTTGACTATTGATCTGTTGTCACAAAATTTAGAATACTTGTTAAAGATATAAAACAGAAAGAAATCAAGGCCAAAATAAGATTTTGGTGCTTAACATCAGAGTATTGACCTCAAATTCCAGGTTATACTTTTGTTGGTCTTGCTTAGCTCTTATAGTCTTATTGGTTGTAAATGGTTGAAATTTCACTTACTGGTTAGTAATATTAGTGTTAGGTCTCAAACCCCAGACAAATGGCTGAGATGCCTATTTAACATATCAAAGCAGATGCTGTCTCTCTCAACATTGCCAGTACCTGGTATATCCCACCCCCTACCCTAAACTCTCAGGCACAGGGTCTGGGCTGTGGTGCCCCTCCCCCAGCTTCACTGACTCCTGTATAACCCAGCCATATTGACTACATCAGCTCTTTTAGCCTCTTGGTATAGCCTCCTGGCCTCTCAGCTTCTTGCTTTCCCCTCTTCCTCCTCTTCTCCTCCATGGCACTGTTCAGTTTGCCTGGCATGTTCAGTCTGGACTCTTTCAGAGGCTTCTGCCTCTGCCTGTGCTCTCCCTTTCATCTATTAGAAAACCCCGAGCCCCTTAAGAGATGTTTTCTCTTCCTCTTAACTTCTTTCCATTCAATTAGGAATCACTCAGAGCTTGGCACTGGCAGTGTTGAAGACAGGGAGTTTATTGCCTGAAGGTATGTATGCTATGCTTCAAATGCTTCTTTAACTGGGTTGATGTCACTCAAGACTTTTAAAATAGACTTTTACTTCCCCCAATTGTGGATCTAGCCTGATCTGAGTACAGCCAGTCAGCATGCTCAGTGGCTAGATGTGGCACACAGATCAACAGAGACCTGAACTAGTCAAGTTCAACCTCAAGATGGAACCCAAGGAATGTCTTTGTCCTGTGATGGTCTCTAGGCTGTTACAAAATAAACTTGGAAGTGCTGTGGGCTTTTTGACAATATATTGGAAAACTCATTAAGAACCAAGTTGTCCCTAAAGCCACATAGCCTCTGACTATAGAGTCACATGAGTGATTGCATCTATTGTTTTGTTTAATTTGGTTTCAGTTGTTAATTATAAGAAAAAAATCTCTAATTTTGTTAGGCTCCTGAAGATTTTTAATCTAATGGTGAGTCTACTACCATCGAAATGAGGTCTTTCATGAATTATGGAGACTCTAAATAGTAGGTCTGATGGTCAAACAGTGGTACACTGTGTTTCAAATAAACAAAAACAAAAACAAAAAAGAAAAGAAAACAACAACAACAACAACAAAAACAAACAAGCGAAAGAAAACAAACCCCCCAAGCTGTACAGTAACCTGACTATCACTTGTGAACCTTCAAGATACATGGCATAGATTCACTGGAGATGAGAACTTTAATCATTTCTGGAATCCCTTCCAACTCTTGAGTCATGTACAGACTCTGGAGAAAATCAGGCATCTTTGAGGTTTTACTGCAGTGTTGTTTCAACACTGCTGGTTCAAGTTGAGAACACTGTCATTAGGATCATTTGAAATGTAGACACAAACCACAGGGAGGAAGACTGAGGTTCTTGTAATGCAAAGTATAAAATGGCGTATGCTATATCTCATTGCTTAGTGGATGTTTAGTGTTTTTAAATGTTTTGTAGTGTGAATTACAAATGATACCAAATATCTGCTAGGTCACTGCTAGTATTTGTTTCCTTCAATTTAACTTCCATTTTTGTTTTAAAAAAAAGTTCGTTTTGATTTTAAAGTCATAAAATTTTCTCAGGAGTGCTGCTAGTTTTACTAAGCAGTAGCCAGGGCTGTCTTCTTCGCACAGACGTGTAATGTTACACAGCACTGGGCAGGGTTACGGGTGGCTGATTATGTGTCAAAGAGTTCCTCGGGAAGCTGCAGACTAGCCACGCTTCTCACCTTCCTCTCCACATTCCAAAGGGAGCACGGGGATTCACCATTCCCTTCATAGCGATGGTTTAACATTCCATTTCTTCTAATCCGCAGTTCACTCAAGGACTTGAGCACAAGCCCTGTGAAATCTGAGCTCAGTTCATCAGGAACTTACACTAAGAAACACTGCCTAGACATGCTGAGAACTGAGGGAAAGGGGAGTTGCCAGGTCCCTGTAAGCCCAAGGGCCCTGCACTGCACAGCACCTGCAGCATCAAAGAGCTCAGTGCAGGCTTGTGAGGTAAATGAAAAAGAAACATAATTGTTTGCCTCGGTGTTTCTGTTCACAGAGTGTTTTCTAAATCAGTGTAACTCGAGGGAGATTGAAAGTCATGCTAGGTACGAGAAAACATAGTTCTGTTCGTTGTTCGGAGGTCTTCTTGAAGGACCATTAAGGAGCAGGTCCACCAGGACTCTAAACTCAGTTTCCCTGGACAGTGAACATATGTTCTTTATCGTGAGTCTTGACTACACTCCATGTTATCCCCATTCTTTGGCCAGCTTCCATTGCTCGTCTGCTTTTCTGCCTTCCTTGATTCCTGTGGTTCTCATATTTTCTTGGTGTAAAAATTTCAGGTATTTAAATTTTCATGGGAAGTCCCATAAGGATGCATTAAAAAGCATGCTGTGGACCCTCCCTCACATCTGCGCAGCTGCACGGACTTGGCATCTGTTTTCAGGTGGATTGGAAGCATGAGCTCTGTGGATGGCTGCCATCGTTGACCGGGTGGATTGGAAGCATGAGCTCTGTGGATGGCTGCCATCGTTGACCGGGTTACTTTGTGTTAAGTTGTTTGTGTGAATTGTTGTTTCCATTAACACAGATATGTAGTCCTTCCATTTAAGGACAGTATTTTCATCTTTAACATAGAGCAAAGGAAACTATCAACAAAGAGGAGGCAGAATGAGCTATCCAAGAAAAATATTTAGTACTGGACATACTTTTAAGTCAGCTTTCCTTTTAATCATTTAAGGTGTTGTATTATGATGTGATACAGTGCATTTCTTTTAGCATCATGGTAGTATCTCCAAGCCAATCCAAGGTCTTCTTTAATGGCATTTAATATAACTTCACTTTTTTGGTTTAAAAATGAATTTTGATATATTTTTATGTATTTTGCATATGTGTATGTGGGTGAAAAGCTGGTTTTCTTTTTCCATCATGTTCCTGGGGATCAATCAAACTTGGGTATTCAGGCTTGACAGTAACCCCCTTTATCTGCTAAGCCATCTTGTCAGCCTTGTATTCGATCTTTCAATGGCTGTCTCTCCATCCTGACTCTCTTGTTTATTTGTAGTCCTAACTAGAATGGGAGCTACTTAGGAGAACTGTACTTATTAGTGTTATGTGTGTACAGCTTTCCAATCCTCAGAACAGTGTTTGGATAAACTACTGTACATTTATCTAGATGCAGGCTAAGGTAAATGGCAGGGCCTGACTTCTCAAATCTGAAGGAGACTCTCAAGGACAAAAGATGAGTGGACATAGTGGCAGGTAAATGGAAGATGCATGGCGGCGCTTGCTTTGCCAGCTGCTGGTGCTTTCTTCCAGGTCAGTGAATATGAAGGTATAATGAATTCGACTCTGTCCAAACAACTGCCCAAACCCCAGGAGGAAGCAATCTCTGACTAGGTTCTTATTGCCATTTCTGGGTTCTACAAAGCTAGAACAGCTTCAGTAAGTACTCACAGTGCCCCTAACATTGAATGTCTCTGTTTATGCTGAGGCCTTCTGTTTCAGTGTAGGATGTATACAGGCAGCTTTGTAAATGTCCTAACTCCAAGATGTTTGTGTGTTACTGAGCTCTTCCAAAGTTGATACTTACCCATGGATATGTGATGTCCTACTCTACCATAGTCTATGTACAACCTTTAAGAAATTTATGTTAATCTGCTGTGAATGAATAGTCACCATACAGGGGCAGACTAAGAAACATTGATGAAAACTTTGTTTGAAAGCTAGCAAAGAACTCAATGTAAAGTATTCTATTTAAGTCTTGAAAACAAGAAAAAGTCTTATGTGAATAAAGTTTTAAAAAGTTAACCTTTATTTGTGAATATTTATATTCACAATGTTACACACACACACAGACACAGACACATAGAGAGACACACCACACATACTTTGGAAACAGAGTTGGATTTGAAGCTCAACAGATATTTAATAGCTATGTAGCCTTCAACACATTTGTTATCTTTTCCAGACTTAACGTGGGTTCTAACACCTGTCTCATAAAGTGTGTGCAAGGAGAACAGCTAATTCAGTGCTTGGCACACAGGACAAGCACAAAACATTGCTCGTGTTCAATTACTACAGTTGGAGGTCTTTTAGTTGTGAAGATTTGTTTCCTAAACAGTCTGTTCTCACAGTCATGGTAGCGTTTTATTTCTGTTCTCTTTCACTCCTTGCCTCTGGTATAGTTTAAAGGTCTTAATTTGGTTCCTTTGACTTGTGCTTCATTGCTCTGAAAAATCTCTTGGCCTTGGCTGGTAAGGCTCAATATTTTCCTTCAGTGAATCCTCCTAGACTCCACCTCTGACAAGGCCTTTTGTTTAGTGGCTTACACTTACCTTGGTTAACTGTTTATGGAGTATATGACAAAGCTTCTTTTGAGCGTTATTGTTAGAAGAGAAGTATTTTTGGTCCCTGATATTACATTGGGAAGGATATGATTCTTTGAATAATTTTATGGCTATAAAATTGTAGAAAGATGTAAAAAAAAGTCAAAATAAAACCAAGTATGAAGTGTCTAATCCATAGCCTGTATCCACAAGCAGGCAGGATTAAGTCAGAAGGAACATATGGATCCCAGAATGCAATTATTCACATAATATAGCCGACTTTATGAATTTAAGCAAAGCAAGAAGCTACCAACAACAAAAGAGGGACAACGTAAAAAGTTAAAATGGGTATTGTTAAAAAATTTCCAATACATTTTTCTGGAACAACATCAACTTCTTTACCCTTGACAGGCTGCGTCTATGATACTTTCTCTGTTCTGAAGGTAGAGCACGCTTTATGGTTTGCATTTTTGTTGCTTCTATATTAGCACATATGTATACAATTATGATAGATTTGTTTTCCTTTTTAACGGATGTCTGTTTTTTCCTTCTTCCTGAAAGCACCTTGGCTTCTAGGTCCCTTGTGGCTCTGTTCAGGTTCTTCCTCATTTAGAAGAGTCAAAAGGCTGGAGGCCAGTGCTGGAGGCCAAGGACCACCATCCTGGTTCTTCTAGTTTTGTTTCTCACCAGCTCACTCTGTGTTCTTGCTTTAGTACTGTTGTAGTTGATACTGGCTGAGTCCAGCCCCTGAATCAATGAACTACCACAAAGCACTCTACCTTTCTACTGGTGGTGGGTAAGCACCATTTGCCCCCCCCCCCATGCTTCAGGTTATACAGGAGAGACCTGATGCCTAGAGATGTTGAGTAAATTACTCCAAGGTGCTGAGTCACACTGTTGGATGTTACAGTGTCAGTACAATTGTAATCATCAATCAAAATGCTTGAAACCAACTAAATTCAGAATGGCAGCCATGCCAGTTTGCATAGGACTGGGGACTCTTGTGGGATGGAAGATCTTCAGGGCTAAAACTAGGGCAGTCCCAGGCAAATCAGGATTGGTTACCATAGGGATCTGACTTTAGAGAGTATATGCTTTTTATATTATCCCTCTATACTATAAAACAGGCAGCATTCCCTAAAATACGTAGTCAGCCATATTACCCAGTAATCCTCACCTCTTTTTACCACGGTTTCAATCAAACCTGAAGATGCACTCACTATAGAATTTGCTGTGAGATTTCTCACGGGAGATTGGAGGCTGTTGATTCTCTTTTCTAGGTCACAGGAAATCGAAAGGCTGACAACTCCATGTCTCGGTGGTTTTCTGGGCTCCAACCCTATTGGATTTCTAGGCAGAAAATTGTTACTCTTCCTCCTTGGTGACGATTGTGCTGAAAATTCACCAATTCCTCCTGATTTAAAGAACGACAAGGTCCATGATGGGGAAGAAAGGTCAGGCCTCTGGGCATTTAAGTCCCTCCACCATGCGTTCTGTCTGTTGCTCTAACGATGGTTCTTGTTAGCCTCTAATCATCTGCCACGGATGTCTCAGATGATCTGAGTGGTTTCTCACAGCAGAGAAAGGACCCAGATGGAACAGACTCCTAGCACCTGCTCTTACTGCCCCCCCTTTTTTTTTTAGCAAGCTCCCTTTTTGTTAGGTTTGCCCCTTTGATTGCTTCTATCATCTATAATGTATTTGAGAAACAGTCATGCATCTATTGGATTTTATTAGTTTATTTTTATTACTTTTACCCTACTGACAGCAGCTTTTTGAAGCTTTCACGGGGCACTTTGGCTTCTTCAGAAAGCCCTGGGTTTCCTTTGTAGACAACAGCTGAGTTTGATGCTTGGCAGGTGATAATGTTCTTATTAAGCCCTGTAGTGACAAACTAGGCCACTTTATTATGGTCGGCTATGGCAACCTTTTTCACACTATAGGACTATACATATATTAGTGGATTGTAAGTCAATATAATTAGTCAAATCAGTTATTTTGAAAGGTACATTTGAGAAGATTAAATCAGACTGTGAAAACAGGAATGCATTGAATATAGTAAACATTAATATTGATTCATGAAACATACATGCTATATTATACATTATGCTTATTCATATCCAGGTATATGAATAAAAGAAGCTTATGAATTCTATGTGTATGCATTCATTTTTTTCAAATTAAGATTAAGATTAGAAGGCTGGAGAGATGACTGAGCTGTTAAGAGCACCGGCCACTCTTCCAGAGGTCCTGAGTTCAATTCCCAGCAACCACATGGTGGCTCACAACCATCTGTAATGGGGTCTGGTGCCCTCTTCTGGTGTGTCTGAAAAGAGTAATGGTGGTGTACTCATATGCATAAAATAAATAAATAAATAAATCTTTTTTAAAAAGATTAAGATTAGAGATTGGAGTTGAAAGTTCTTTCCTATCTAATCTGTCTTATGTACCTTTAAAATATATTCCTTATTGACTGCTGTATAGTTGTCTTCTCTTAAAAAAAAATTTGAAAAATACCTCCTTGAAGGAAAGAGGTTCAAAAGGCCCAGAAACTAAACCAAACTCACATGGCCCATGGAGCTCAGAAAATCATAAAACCCTGGAGGCCCTCTCCAAGGTCACATGAGCAGCAGTAACTCCTGGGTGGGTGTGATGCTCTTCCGTGGAGCTCAGCTGGCTACACGTTGTGCAAGGAGCTCTTGGGATGTGGCTTCTGTGACTCATCACCTGTGCAAGGATGCCCTTTTTGTGGGTGCAGCTGTCGAAGGGTCACCCATGTTTTTGTAAGTAACCCCTGCTCCTTGCTCCTTGCTCCTTGCCAGTAACTACAATAGCCTCATTGGATTCCTTAAGGTAAACTCGGTGGGATGATTTCTTTGGTTTATTTATTGATTAGGATGAAAAGATAGTTGTTCAAATCTCCCCAGGCAATGCCATGCACAACACTCTCACACACTACACTTACTAAAAAGTGTTTGTAAAAGTGTTTATTGATTGGTACTCGCCGGACTGCTTTGTAAATAGCAAAAGATGGCAAGCCACCTAAACGTTCTTCTTCAAATGGGGATCCTAAGATTTAGGAAGCCCGTATCTACAGTACTCTCCCTTCTCTCCAGGGCTCAGCAGGATGAGTGCTCCACATTGTCTCCTGACCGATACAGTCGTGAAGAGAGTAACATATTCTGAGTTACCTTTCTACGGAACTTAATATAATTATTGAAATGATGTCTTCAATAACTTTGGAGACATGAGCAATGTTGCGAGTATGTTAGATAAGTATTTAGGGAGTCATGTTTATGCATATTTGTAAAAGGTTGGAGGTAAAAGTATCTAATATTAACCGTATCTGGCTAACGAGATTATAAATTACTTAAAAATCTTCACTGCTTAAAATTTTCTTTTAGTAAAGAAGGCCTTACTTTGATGGTAAAAATGTCTTTGTTTTTATGTGTGTATGTGAGTGCTTGTATTAGTTCATGCGTTATGGTTGCATGTAGGGACCGGGGAAGTCAAAAGAGGGCATCGTATTCCCTGGAACTGCAGTTGTGGCTTACTGCATGGTGCTGGCAACCAAATCCAGATCCCCTGGAAAAGCAGAAAGCACTCTTAACTGCTGAGCCATCTCTCCAGTCCTTCTAGGTTAAAAATTATTGTATTCCTTTGGCAATGGATTAAAGGAGAAAATGTACTCAAAACCATTTAATCTCAGCGTGTTAACTAATCTACTGCTCGTTTCTTACAAACTTACTATGAAGTTTTCTATCCATCCTTGTACTGATCATTCACAGCATATTCATTTACTGTCCAAATCCATTAAATTCCATGGAAGATGCTTAGCCAGACTGAAGGGATTTAGGGAAGAGTGGAGCAGAATGGTGCAGTGTCTCTCTTCTGTAATAGTTCATTGTCTGCTGGGAAAGAATTTTTTTTTGAGACATGCCTTCTCTGTGTAGCCTTACCCGAGACTCCTCTATAGACCAGGTTGGTCTCAAACTCAGAGATCCATTTGCCTCTCTGCCTTCTGAGTGCTGTGATTGGAGGTGTGTGCTGTCTAGCTAGGATGAAGCAAGACACTCTTACACTAGCACAAGGGCTAAAGAGTCAAGAATGTTGAGCAAAAATTGGGATCCAGTGATTCACTTTTTACAATAACTTTTGTCAACTAGAGGTTTGGAAAACATTTTATGTTTCTTTCTGGAGAGATACAGACATTTCCCCCTTTGTCGGGGTGGGGTGGTTTATAAATGAAGTCCTAGTAGCAAATGTGTCGACCCAGGGTTTCACAGGCATGACAGTCCACTGGTAAAGAATGTGGGGTTTGACTTCAGTCTGCAGAGACAGAGATTATCTTTCCCCTGTGAGTCAGTACACAAACTCGGGTTTCATTTTTCATGTCTGGATAAGAGGATAAAGTTGTCAGCTCTTTAGAGTGTTAGAATTGGAACATGTAGTGTGGTCCCTAGCACATAACAGGGGGTCATCATATGATGGAAGTACTTTTTTTGGAGGTATTTCTCAAAGCCTCAACTGCTGTCAGGGCATATAAATTAAATTGATTATTTATTTTTCGAGCATTTGCTAAATACAGGTAGCATAAAAACTCACATTTCTTATGAATTACTTTACTTTCTAATGTTCTAAATGGATTTTGCCAAAAGGCTGCATAGATTAATCAATTGAGGATCAAGAAAAATGATGAACAAGAAACTCAAAGTTGAAAAAGGGTCTCATATGTGTATTAGCAATCAGAGTCAGGTTCTGTGGAGGAGAGATTGATTAGCTATGACCATTCTTGCTGGGTAGAAGGGGTGAGGGAAGGCTGAGACACAGCTACTTTGAAAGACCAAGGACCATGACAGCAGACTTCCATTTCATCATTAGCCACTTAAGTTTCTCTTTGAAGGCTTCAGCATCTGGCACCTTTTCAAGTTCTGACGTCTGGGTCTTTTGTAGCTCTGATCTTGCAATAGACAGTTTATATTTATAGTACGCTTCAAAACAACGGAAAGAATCCTGGAATTGGCAACTTTGCCTTTCACTAGGAGATTTTTTTTTCATTCTTTAAATACTTATCATGTATTTATGATACATTTCTTCCTCTCTTTTCTGATGCTCACTGCTGTCTGAGTTAATGAAGATCTTTTCCTGCTGCAAATAAGTGCAGAGGTAGTTGGGCTTGAGGCATGATTTGATCTGTAGAACAAACGATGCCACCAGGAAGCCTTTTCTCCCCCTCTCTAAGCTCCTTTCCTCCGTGTTAACACCATTCCAAGGCAAGCACTCCCACAGGGGTGAGAGAGATAAGGCTGAACAACAGCTCTAGGCTTTAGCGACTTCCCGCTCAGCTGCTGCAGCTGAAGTGAACTACTTTTTCTGATAGCAAATGTCTGAGCTGGCTTCCATCAGTGCAGATTGGGGTGGGTAAGTGTGCTCACCCCTGAAGGGGGAGGCTTTCTGCTCATCAGATTCCTCAAAGGAGGACAAATGCTAGACTGGCCAAACTCAAAACAACCAAGCAAACAGCCACAATAGCAGAACGAAAGTTTATCACATAATTAGTTCAGTTAGTTTACTTGAGATAGCTATATAACACTTAAGATACTAAAACTGTAAGAAGAAACTTGAGGCAAGCCGTATTTGAAAGTTTAATTGAGCAACTGATGATTTGCTAATTGGCAGCCCTTCAAACTAGCAGAGGTTCCGAGAAGCTCTATTCCAGAAAGTGGGGAGAACAGGGGATAGAAGTGAGGTGCAGAGGCTGGAGGCTTTTCCTGAGTAGTGTCTTGTGCTGTGCAGCTTCAAGGTCAAAACCCTGACTGATTCTTGCTGAGGCCAGGGCACTGTTCAAAGAGCCTCTACTTTGGTCTATTTTGTGGGTTTAATAATGCAGTACTGTTCCTAAATGCTACCTAGTGAACAAGGCTACAGCTTCAGCAGACTGTACTGATTATGCTGAAATTTTGTCACACACACATACACAGCTTGATTGATTGTAGTTCAGAATTTATCTCATTCGAACGCAGCCAGCTGGCCACGCACAAGTGGCTGGAGGTAGACTGTTACTATTGGCTGAGACACAGCTGTTTGTTAAGGAGTTTTAGAACCGAAATGAGCCTAACTGAGGAAAAGAGAGAGCTGAGGGCAGGGGCTGTGAGGTGGTAGTGACAGGGACAAGGACAGGGATGTGGGGTGGGGGTGGTGAGAACAGTGGAGAAGAAGAAGAAATGAGAAACATCTAATGACAGTCAAGATGCTACAATGAAATCCACTCCCGTGCATGCTAATGCAGCAACTTAATAAAATACAAACTTAAAATGGTGTATAGTAGCTCTTAGTTTTCAGTGAGAGCTGAGGTCTCCTCAGGGTGTTTTGGATTTAGTTTATCAGTGCATACCAAGGCATCTTTCTCTTCATTTTCCATGCCATCCCCTGGCATATCTTTGATTATTAATTGTGTATGTGTAGCTTTACCTCCTAACTGAACCTCTCTCACTCAATTTAGAGCCAAAAATCACCTTTGTTGTTACCCCCCGTCTCTCTGTCTCTCTGTCTCTCTCTCTCTTACTGTTATTGGATATTAAATATCTTTTCTTTTCTCTCTGATGTGTATGCCATAGACACACAGACATACAAATAATCAATGAAAAAAATAAAATAACAAAACCAACATTTAATCCTGTTTCTCTCTGTGTTTCTGTCTCTGTCTCTGTCTGTCTCTGTCTCTGTCTCTGTCTGTCTCTGTCTCTGTCTCCCTCCCTCCCTCCCTCCCTCCCTCCCTCCCTCCCTCCCTCCCTCCCCCCCT
>NW_021604565.1:16752391-16761943 GCF_004785775.1 Grammomys surdaster
CTCCCTCTGTGAATGTGTGTGTATGAGAGATGTGAGAGCCGGTTCTCAGGAATTCTTGGCATTTTTGCAGTATATTGCTGACATATAACTGCACTATTCCCATATCAGCTGACTTACTGACAAAAATAAAAAATTAACAAGTCAACATGTGTTCAGGCCAGTGTGACCCTTTCACCAAAAACTAATTAAAGGCATCATTACAGCTGGAGAAAATCAAGAACTGAGAAGCAGTATGCTGTTACATTGGCTTCATAAGGGAATTTCTTAACCTATTTCTAGACTTTGGTTAAAACCACATGTTCTACTGATAGATGAAATAGATGGTATTCTCTTGGCTCCAGAATTAATACGTGATATTCCTGCCAAATCATAGCTTGTCAAGTCCCCAGACGATCTGGGTGAGATGAAAATGCCTATTAGATATGTACTCCTGTTTTTAATCCATCAACTTAAATTGTCACAATGTGTAGATTTAAGTCATTGAGTGGTATGATTTTAAGCCTGAAATGTCTTGTTTCCATTGACTCTTCAAGGGTGTATCCTGGCGAGAACATACCAAGCTGTGGACCTTAAGAAAAAAGGATGGAAGGGCACATTTTGTTCAAAAGAGGTCAAATTCTTTTACTGTGTTAAAGTTCTTGAAGAAATCAATTTCCACGGAGTAAAGGTTTATTTTGGCTCTCAGACATGGGGTTTCAGCTTGAGGTCAGTTGGCCTGTTGCTTTTGGGACCAGAGTAAAGCAGAATTCTAAAGATGAACTCATAGAGGAGGGAGTCTGTTTACTACATGGAGACCAGGATACAGAAATACACAAGAAGGAGGCAATCACAAAGACTCGGTTTCCTCTAGCCAGACCACACCTGTTAAAGGCTGACTGCATTCTAACTGCACCCTATGTTCTAATAGCCTGGCAATCAAACTTTTAATATGTGAATCTATGGGATATTCTTACCCAAACCATAGCAAGCATCCTCTCTGAAAATTGTCATTCTGACTGCAATTGTCTTATAGAACTCTTATTTCATTTCTTAAAGTACAAGCCAAACAATGTGTTTTGGTGGATTTTAAGTACTTTAACTTTTATTATATAACTTACTAAACTCTTGTGTGAAACTGAATAAGAATAAAGACATTTATCAAAACATAGGTATTCTCCTTCCTTTAAAACATGCATCGCACAAGGCAAAACCCATCCCCTTCAGCCACACTCAGCTGCTCTCTCTTCATTTCTTGTTGCTATTCCTAGCTTAGTGATTTTCCGGATGTCACTTGTCTCTGTCTCAACATCCCGGTATGATACTGATCATGCTTTTGTTTATGAATGTATGATGTAAGAATTAATCATGTTTTTCTTAAAATGGAAAAAATGTTTTCTTAATGTCTGGTTTCTTCTACTTATAATTTTCCCATTTAGGAAAATCTTGTTGCTTCTAAGATGTATGGTAATGTTGTCGATACACTTTCACATTCTAATGTTGGTGTGGGACAAACTGTGAGGAAAATAAATGTCTATTCCCCTAGTTTGAGTTTATGGAGAAAAATCTTTAACAAATTATGAGTCACAGTCAGATCTCTGGAAAATTAATATAACATAATTTTAAAATGAGTTTCTGGTGTCTTTGATTCAAGAGATATTTCTGAGTCTCAGGTACATAATAATGCCTATTGGTCTACAGGAATTTACAATGCTAAGGGCATTATAAGGTATAGTTTTCCTTTTGTGGTTTTTTTTCACACTGGCCTATTATATTCTCTAAATTTTTTCCCCTTCCCTTCTCCCTCTTGCTCTAGCCCAGCTCCCTCTGCCCCGGCTCACTCCAGCCCTGCTCCTTCCAGGCCCCGCTCACTCTGGCCCTGCTCACGTTGGCTCAAAGTATACTGTAGCTGTCTTCAGACATCCATAGGAGGCCATCAGATCTCATTATGGATGGTTGTGAGCCACCAAGTGGTTACTGGGATTTGAACTCATAACCTCCTGAAGAGCAGTCGGTGCTCTTAACCGCTGAGCCATTTCACCAGCCCCCCACCCCCCGCAAAAAAAATCTTTCCTTACAAACACATCTCATATATTCTTTAGATCTTGAGACATCTAAGGTTCCTGCCACTACTATAAACTATACTATTCAAATGTACACGAAGCCCTCACCAGAGTTTATTCTGTATCGCCTTAACGTTCAGGGCTTTTCTTATTTATAAGCTCTTTTGCTTCCTATAAGTGTTCTTACTGCTCCTACAGAATTTTGCTGATGTTAAAGGACACAGTAGTTAGGCCAGAAAAATAAAGCTGAGTTTCCTAACAGTTCAAGTTTGATAGGCATTATATTAAAGCAATACAATTATACCAAAAGTCTTGGCCGGACGCATGGGTTATAACAATGGGTATGGACTTAAGCATCAGCCTCAAGGATCGTGGAAGGATCAAAGACACAAAGCAGGTAAGTGTCCCCAATCACTAACTGAACCATATGACCCCAGGGTACGCTGGCTTCACAGGTGTTCTGAGGATTTCATGGGGTCAAGTGTAGGACAGTGAGTTCTTCGTTCCATCACCATGCTTAAGTAGCTCTACCCTTGGGGTCATCTTACCATGACTTCTATTTGACTTCGTGTTTGCACACATGTGCATGCTTTTGCGTGGTTTCCACCTAACCTAGTCAAATGTTTAGGACCAAGCTGCCTTAAAAAGCAGAAACAAAACATTAGTTTTCTAGTTCTATCATCCAGGTTCCACTTAGGTTTTTAGAATAGCCGTGTATCAGACTCCATGTCAAGTCTAGAGGAGTCAGACTCATGCAGAGCTGAACACAAGGCAAGGTCAGATGTTCTTTATTTGAGGTACAATTATTTTGATTGAAATTATCCCAAGATTCTTTATTCTTTTTTGTTGTTACATTTTTCGTTTTTTGAGACAGGTTTCTCTCTAAAACCCTACCTGTCCTGGAACTCACTCTGTAGACCAGGCTGGTCTTGAACTTAGAGATCTGCTTGCCTCTGCCTCTGAAGTGCTGGGATTAAAGGTTTGTACCATCACTTCCAGGCTTCTTTATTCTTAATAAAGAAAATTCTGAAGATCTCCCTCTATGGTAACTGAATCCTCTCTGACAACCCAGCCCCATCACCAGGACCTTCCCTTAAGTTCCTCTTATGTGTCAGACACACAAGTGTGATAATCCTTCCGGGTTCTGTGTCATTCCCCACAACTGTAGGGTTTTGGCAACTTCCTCAAGACTTAGCTCAAATGTTATCTCCTCTGTGACTGATTCCATGACTCCAAGAGCTCAGTCAGGCCTTCACTTCTGTAGGCTTTTATGGAAATTTTTATACAATCCTTTCCTCCCTAATGGTGCATAATATTTTTGATTTTTATTATAATACCTACCAAACTGTATTCTTAAAAGCAAAGAATTTATCTTATGCCATTCAATTTTTCAATGTAACCATTAATGCCTGACACACACTTGATGCATCCCAGATATATTTTTGAATAAATAAATGAATTATGAGAGCTGCACATGGAGGTCGATGGTGGATTAGTTTTATAATCAGCACGGTGAACACACTGTAGTATTAAGCAATTATCTTGTGGTAGGGCACCTGGTACAAATCTGTAAATATATTGGCCAGCAATTCAGAGTGATTAGTGTAACTAATTTCCTGTAATTAGAAGGAAGACCCCACTTTATAGAATTTAAAGGATACATCAATTACACAACTGTCCAACATGAAAAAAGTCGTGACTTTTGCAGTAATAACGAGAGCATATCACTCTCACAAATTAGTTAAATAGGCTAATCAAAAAGGTATTTTTTCTTTTGATTTATTCTTTTCTTATACAATACACCCTGAGCAGAGCCTCCTCTCCCTACACTCCTTCCAGTTCCCCACCACCATCTCGCCCGCCTCTCCCCCAGATTCATTCCTCCTCTGGTTACCTACAGAAAAGAGCAGGCCTCCCAGGGACATCAAGTGAACACAGAATAACAAAATGCAATAAGACTAGGCACAAACTCTCATATCAAATCCGGACAAAGCAATGTAGTAGGAGGAAAAGGGTACCGAGAGCAGGCAAAAGAGTTAGAGATACACCCTACTCCCACTGTTAAGAGTCCCACAAAAACCCCATGATCAACAACCACAACATATATACAGAGTACCTAGCACAGACCCATGAAGGCTCCATGATTGCTGCTTCAGTCTCCATGAGTCCTGCTTAGCTGAGTCTGCTGATCATGTTCTTCTGGTGTCCTAGACCCTGCTGGTTCCTAGAATACTTCTTCCCCCTCTTCTGTGGGCTTCTCAAGCTCTGCCTAATGGTCGGCTGTGGGTCTGTATATCTGCTCCTATCAGCTGCCAGAGGAAGCCTCTCTGATGATGATTGGGCAAGTGTAGCAGAATATCACGTTCATTGACCTTTTCGCTTGCTTGTTTAGCTTGTTGTGATTGGTTCTACCCCAGGTCTCTGGGCTTTCCAGCTTCCAATACCTGGCCATCCAGGCTGTGTTGAGCATGGGCTCCCTCTCATGATGTGGGTTTTTTGGTTGGACATACCCACAAGCTCTGGGCCACCATTGTCCCAGCATATCTTGCAGGCAGGGAAGGTTATGGGTTGAATGCTTTGTGTCCCAGTCCCACCACTGGATGCTTTGCCTGACTGTAGAAGATTGCCAGGTCAGGTTCTTTTTCCTCCATTACTAGGAGTCCTCACAGACCAAGGAGAATGACAAAGCAGGTGATAAGATTTAAGGATTAGACTGAGACAAAGGCACTTGTAAAGGTGACATAATTGTACATACATAATGTCCTATAGGACACTCATAGAGTTACCAGAGGAAAGTATATTAGAGAAGATTAAATGTACAGAAAATGATGTGTGCAAAGGTTTATTTCAGGGCGGTGCCTGAGATTCTGGATCCAGAACCAGGCTGCCTGGGTCTGAGAACCAGTTCTGTTCCATTCTAGCTGCATAATGTGAGGAAATATTTTAATCTCTCCATTTCCCAATTGCTTTATCTTTCAGGTGAGGATGATTATGGTACCCATCCTGTAGAACTGACAGGGAGAGACACAGCATACTCTCCAAACTGCTGTCTTTTATAGGTACTCACCAATTTATTCCCAGGACTCTAAGCTTATCCTATTTTCAAAGCATTTTTTAGTATGTATTCTCATGGGGATGTCATTTTTCTGTATGTTTTCCATGTCTTCTATATGGTTCTGTTCACTTGCTGCATCTGCCATACCAGTGTTTTGTTTTATGGTAACAAATGAAAATGATGACATTGGTGGGTACAGAAGTATCACCAAGTCTACTCGTAGCCAAGGCCAGGGATGACTAGGTCTGCTTCCAGCCAAGGCCAGGGATGACTGCATAACCCTGGTTTTACTTATTTTTTCTATATTGCTTAGAAGTCCTATGTATTGTCTGAGAAGTCTGTGAATTAGCTCTTACTGTTGAATTTACGGCTAAAATAAGCATATTTAATTATAAACCATTAAACAAAAGCTAAGTGCTGAGAAAAATTATTAAAAGCATCTGTGTGATGATGATTGTATTCC
Organism: Grammomys surdaster; assembly: GCF_004785775.1. Taxonomy (NCBI): domain Eukaryota; kingdom Metazoa; phylum Chordata; class Mammalia; order Rodentia; family Muridae; genus Grammomys; species Grammomys surdaster. Next base: position 16,757,949 of record NW_021604565.1, read on the forward strand.
AAGCTTCATAATTAGCCTGGGATTCAATAATTATTGCATTGGCTTAGTGCTGTTTCCTGCTTTAGCTTGACAAACAGAGCCAAAGACACAACAATTTTTCTTCAACTCTATGCAAAGTCCATTGTCTTTTCAGAATGTAACACAGAACCATCTCAAATAATTTTCTTTAGAATCTAACTTGGAAAGTAAGTATCCAGCTGATGAAAATTACTGATGTTTTGAGAGTTGATAAAAATAAAATCAATTAATGAATGCCAACAAAGTACGTTATTGTATATATTAGGAAATAAAAATTATGATTTTTGATCTCAAAACTCACTATTTTGATTCCAGGCATTGAACTGTGAACTGCATACTATTATTATATTAAAAAGCTTTACCTCTCACCCACTACGTATGGACTATTCATATGGGCTGTTTGTAGAAAAGTAACAACAACAAAAAAGCCCCAACCAAATAAAACAAAACCAAAATCAAACAAACAAAACCAAAACCAAAAAAATCCCAAATCCAAAACAAAACAAGAAAACCATGAGGTGGGCTTGGTGGCTCACACCTTTTATCCCTGCACCCAGGAGGCAGAGGGACAGTCGGTCTCTGAGTTCAAAGTCAGCCTGGTTTACAGAGTGAGTTCCTGGACAGCCAGGGCTACACAGAGAAACCTCTGTCTTGAAACAAAAACAAAAGCAGGAATAAAAAAAAGGAAGAAAGAAAAGAAGAATAAAAAGGCTTGTGTTTGGAGTTCAGTTTAATGTTGCTGTGAAATTTCACAATTACTGCAACTTAATCCATGGCCAAGCTAAAGGACTCCCTACCTAAGAATACACTGAGACGGAGGGCAAAGTGGTTTCAATGTTCAGAAACTGGAAGTGAGAATAAGCTTCGTAAGTATTAAAGGAGCATGAGATACCATAGTCATGGCATCCTTGAGCGACAGGATCGCCGCAGACCAGCAGCTAGGGCAGTCTTGCCGGATGAAGTTCCTGTCTCATTACAGCCAAGTGAATGGATTAAAAACAAAATGATGATTTTTAATAACTAGGTTTGAGGTGATGTCTATGCATGACTCCATGACACTTGAAACAGTGAAACACATATTGCATAAAGATAGAGGATTGAGCAAAAACATCTACACCCAGCTGGATTACCACTCAACAACAATAAAAGGTTTTAAAAGACCACACAAAGGAGCTTTTGCTGCATAACATGAATGCAGTAGTTTAAAACCATAGCCATGCATTTTCAGATTCTACATAGTGTGAGCTTGGTGCAAATCGTCTTTTTTTTCCTGATCTCAACAGTGATGGTGATGTTCACATGTTTGCTGTCAGGGGCAGGTCAGCCACAGCTTTGTTGATCTTGGCTGCACTCTCCTTTCATGTGTCTTGGACCTCAACTGGGACAACTGAGCTGCTCAGTTTCTCTCCTTTGGGCCATGTTAGGCTGCTGGGCCTCACATATGAAGAAGGGGACCCCTAGAATGTGGTCAGACTAATGCAAATCTTTGTGAGGTTGCTCCTTGGACTTGACATGTTACCTCATTTTATTGACCCAAGTAAGTAGCAAAGTCTACTGAGATATTAGGGGTGGGGAAATTGGCTCTGTTACTCAACTACAAGAGGTACAAATTTAAATAGCAGAACTCACAAGTGATGAAAGGATTGTCTATAGATATGTCTATAATCAATCTACCGCAAAGATGTACATCCTTAAGGACAAGCAGAGCAGAAGATAATAGTAATGACGTTTGAAAACGGAAAAGAAAATGAAAGAGTAGACATTCATTAACTTAGAATCACTTAAGGACCCCATTCTTAAATGTGCTGTGGAAAAAGCCAGGGAAAACCCAATGAACTAATGTACTTCACAAAAGCTTCTAAAATGACAGAAACCAATGTACCAGATGCATGTGGGGATGAATAGATGAAAGTATAGATAAATGAGTCCAAGAGAGTTCATTGAAGTTCTCCTTAAGGAGTTTTGCATTAACCTTCAGTCTGCAGTTATTGATTGTCACGCCTCCTTCCTTACCTTAAAGATGCAGGAGTATTGGTCTTATCTCATAGGAGGATAAGCGTTGGTTTTGTTAACCCCCTGCTATGGTTGGGATGTGGTTTTAGTATGTTCTCCAAAGATTCACGTGCTGGAGGTTTATTTTCCAATTGGCAATGTGGAATCTATAGAGGTTGAAGGTGAATCCCTGTCACGGAAGACACTGTAGACTTTGGACAAAGGATTCAGAAGACTCTAAGCTGAAAGTCTTCTCATTCTTATAGTATCAAAAAGTACTTTGAAAGTACTTCTACCAAGGGAGGAACACAATTAATCATCCCTTCTTACTTTGATGCCTATGAACTATAACAAGGACCAGCATGGCAAATTATCTGTAAAGATGCAATAAGTAGGACTTACTTGTTGGAAGCAACCAGCGGTTATCCAATTGGACTGAAGGACCACTCAGTAGGAGGTGTTTGGTACTAGAAACCTAGTCAAATACCTGGGTCTAGTGAGGCCACGGACTGTAGAATGCTATCGTCTAAAATGTATCCTAAAACTTACCCTCATGCTCATGGATCCTTGTAGCCCTCAGCCCTAGTCTAAGAAGCTTCTCTTTACAGCAGATGGAGGGCATTAAAGAAAACCACGGCAGGTCCTACTTTAGAGATCAGCGAGAGGTGCAGTGCCCAGCCCCAATGGATATACCTGCAGCACAACTCCTGCAGGTAAGGCTAGGGAACTACTAGAAATGGGATACAGAGACTGTAAAAGCGAAGGACTAGGAAGTTTGGTGGAGAGTATATCTCCAAGAAATGTCACAGGAGCCATGCCCATAATGCCTCAACAAGATGGCTGCCTAAACAAGACTTGAGCAATGACAACATTAACAGACAAGTTAAGGCCAAAGAGGGAAAAGTCACAGAATTCCACCCCTGGCCAAAGAATTGCAGATAACTATGGACTTCTGGGAGAAAGAGAAACTTCCTCTCTGAGGGATGAGCCACCTAGCTGGTTATCCAAGACAAGGTGGTCAGCTCTGAAGCAATATAGATGCAAGCTATATTAACTGGACTCGTCGGGCTATGTTTATATATTTATCCATAATAAGAGTAACAAAAAAGAGGCCATCGATTTGAGATGGGAAATTAGCCTGGGTTATGTGGATGGGCTGACATTATCAGAGGAGTTCTTATAAATGAAATGAACAGGCTGACCTGGGAAAGATTGGAAAGACAGGAAGGAGGGGAAGTGGTATAATTTAACTAAAATATTTTAATAAGAATAAATTTAAAAGGGATACCTAGTAGAATGGCATTAGGTCCTTGGTCAGGTGTGCTCTGATGGGTTAGTGCCATTATTTCAGATTACTCTGGATGTTTCTTATCCTTCTACTTATGGAGAAGCTACAGTAGAAAGAGCGAGACTGACTGCTGAGCCTCCTCGGCTCTTGGGTTCTCACAGTGAATCTCTCCTTCTTGATTATAACCCTGTCCAAATATCATCTGCCCTATGCAGCCAAGAGTGTCCCCATCAGAGCCCAAACAGATAAGACTGCTTAGTCTTGGATGTCTAGCCTGCACACCTGTGAGATACCTAAGCATTATTTTCTTTTCCCCTTGGCATATATTTTGTTAAAGAAACAGAAAATAAGATGGAAGACATCTTAAGCCTAAGTGAGAACTAAGGCATTATGGGACGCAAACTAATGGATATCAAAGATGTTCACTTCACTGAGGTGGGACATTGTAATCCCAGCTGTCAGGGTGACTGAGGCAGGAGGATTATAAGTTCAATGCTTACTTGGGCTATGTAGCAAATTCAAAGACAGCCTGGGCAACTTGGCATGATCCTGTCTCAAAATGTAATAATAAAAAAGTAGGGCTGAGATATAGCTCAGTGGCAGAGTGCTTCTTGCTTAGTATGTACAAGACCCTAGATTCAGTCTCCAAACACACACACACACACACACACACACACACACACACACACACACACAC
>NW_021604565.1:16761953-16821462 GCF_004785775.1 Grammomys surdaster
CACACACACACACACACACACACACACACACACACACACACACACACCATACACACAGAAACGTGCATGCATGCACGCACACTCTAAACATTTAAAAGATGTTTGCGTCCTAATCCTCAGAATCTAAACATTTGACAAAGGGGAATTGAAGTTGGTAGTCCCCTAAGCTAGAGGTAGAAAATTAGCCTGGGTTATCTGGATAGGCTGACATTATCAGAAGAGTCCTTATAAACGGAAGAGTTAAGAGATATTATCGCAAGAAGGAACAAGAAAAACAAAATGTGGAAAGTGGAGAATAAAAAAGTCCATCTGGGAGCGAGGATAGCAGACGTTGTGAAAGGGATGAAGTATCCCTGTGTAGTCAAGAGCCTGAATGAAGAGGTCAGGCACCTGCTGTCTAATCAGAGAAAGCCTTCTGTGTCCAATGATGGCTGAGTCGTTATTGATTTTCTAGTATTTTTTTTTCCTGCTGGGAAAAGAGGAGAAACCATTTCCTTACTTGTTAAAAAGGGCAGGAGAAGACATCTCTGGTATTTTTGTATGTCACTAAGACAAAAGAGCACTGGGCTGTCATAAGAGAGGGACAGAGTGTGAGTGAGGGATGGTTAGGCAGTGGCTGTATTTGTTCTTCATGTCTGCAGGAATGACAGAAGGTATGTTGTCAGTGTAATGAACAGTGTTCTTAAAGTCCTATCCTGTGCATTACCTGGTTATTCCCAGGATATTGAAAACAAAGCTTGGTGCTTCCAGGGTTGGATAATAACATTTAGACTTGTTTGGATTGGTTTTACAACTTCAAAACATTTGAGAAAAAAGTAGCATAATTTTTCTTTTCAACAAAGGGAGAATCATATCTGGGGAGAATGGAGAACACTTCTTTTTGACAGGGTACATTATACCAAGTTTCTTTTTTTTAAAGTAAAATGCACACTTACTCTTGTGTAGGTGTTCACAACAGAACACTGCTTACGCATGGGTTTAAGCCAATTGAAAGTCTTTATTAGTTGGCCATTGAGTACACTGGGTGTTTGGGATCCTAGTAAAGCCATGAGCCTTTCTTGGGGTGATCTTTTAAGCACAAAAAATATGTCCTAGATTGTCATACTTCAGTTAACAAGAGCAGTTAGCCAGAAGCAGAACTACAGAAGCCAAAGAGTAAGATTTAGAGTAAATTTAGAGACTTTCCTAGAACTATGGGCCTTCATTAGGTCTTTGTCTTAACTTTTGGCAGATGGTGTTGTCTACATGCTGAGTTTTACAGCCTGAATGGCATTTCCATCATGGAGTCTGTTGTGCTAAGGTCTGCAGGACTACTAAGGTTTGGAGCCCTGTTACATTCCCCAGTGGTCTTAGTGAATGAGTCAAATAATGGACACGTCTTCTTTTAGTTTAAGGTGCTGTTAATCCAGTCAGGTTGAGAATTAAAAGCCCAATCAATGCTGATAGTATGATAAGAGTAGTTAGCAAGAGGGACCAAGAGAACAGAGATGGGTATCAATTATTTATGTCTTTGTCTCTTTTTCTTTGTGAGGCTTTTTTTTTAAAAGAGGGAGGATCATGGCAAGATTTTTTTTTTAAATTACTCTTGATCAATGAATGTAGAAACAACAGGTTTTCCCCAAAAGCCAGAAATAATTTTCTTTATCTCATGAGAAGTAAGTGTAAACCTCTCCAGTTTTGTAGGATTATTTCTGCAAGATTTTAATATTTCTAGGTCCTGACCAACCTGTGCAGTTAGTTTGGAAATCATCAGAAGAGATGTATTTAGTCAAAGCATTGGTCCATGCCCACCAAATAGTCTCATGGGCTTGATAATATTGTGGTTATCCAGATTAGGTTATCCCATAAGGCAGAATAACAGACATCAGAATAAGAGGGGAGGTACCTTATTCTAAGTTAAAGGTTTCAGTTATTAGGCAAGTTTTGGCCCCTTATAAATCCTCTAATGTTTCTCTGGGCTGTCCCCAGTCAGTGAGATTTGTCAGTCAATGGGCTGGCTATCTGGTTTGTTCCTATCCATATATAGTACAGGGGCTGAGTGTCTAAGCATAACCAGCAATCCTAGTTAATTTTGGCTGGAAATGAATAACTCTATCGTCAGGGTCCCTTCCTGTGGCATAGAGTCTGATACCTCAGATTTTTCCAGTTTCCCAAAGGCCAGATTGTTTTAAAAGGAATTTTCCAGGAAGTCTCAGTTTTGCAACCCCAGTTTTTGCAATAGAGACTCTCTTGTTTCTGGCAGCTGGGGGCAAGGGCAGCTGCAGAGCATGCATAGAATTGTAAACTTGGTATTTTTATCTCGAAGGATAAATTCCCATATCTTTCTTTTTCTCCATAGAACCAGACACTTAAAGTAGGCATCATGGGTTGCTGGTTTGTAGTCACATTAGCTGATTGATATCTTCCTGTATCTGTCTTCCTCGGTTTCCAGCCTAGGCCTGAGGCAGTGAAGGTTGAACTATGTTCCTGTATTCTTATAAAACTCAGGAGGGGGTAAAGGAGCAGGGAATGGAAGAGGAAGCAGTGGGGGAGGTTTTTCCAAGATAATCTCAAAGGGTAGGTCCCTCCCTATAAGGGGTATAGCAGGCTGAAGCAAGCCAAGGAAGGAGGCCTATCCATTCAGGGTTTTGTTAGAGATTTTGTTGTTGTTTTGTTTTAATATTCTGTGTTTGTGTTTGTTTGCTTACTTATTTTTAGCCCTGCCAGAACTCTGAAGTTTATACAAACAATAAAATTTTAAAGCTTTACCTATTAATTGAGAGGTTTTGCCTATGAAAGCCAGGCCATTATCAGACTCCATTCCTATGGGAAGGCCAAATCAGGGAACCAGTTTCTGGAGGAACTTTTTGAGCTACTGTTTGAGCAGCTTCAGTTCTGGAGGGAAATGCTTCTCTCTGCCTGGATAAACTAGCAAGTAATTTTATCCTTTCCCAGATCTTGGTGAAATCAGTTTTCCTAGAGTTTGCCAGGGCATTGGCCTCTCATTTGGACCCCTTCTTGGGAAAGAGTTTTGGATTCACTTGAACACAAGCCAGGCATCTGGCTGAGACACCCTGTGCTAGGCTGTCTAGTCTAGGTATAATATACCTTGGTCTGAGCAGCTCAGAAAGTTTTGTGGACCTCAGATGAATAGTCTTTTAAAGGTAGTTAGAGACCTGCCAGCTGTTTCTGGGAGAATGATAATTTCCTCTGATGTCCTTCATCAACCTGTGGGGTTGAACTGTCCATTTCGTCTTTAGATGGAGTCTCAGGCAGTGCTGGGTCCTGCTATACCATCAGAATGTTAATATGTACACATATTAACAATAACCCATCACTGGTCTTAGGGCTATTTGTAGGGCAGCTAATTTAGCAGCCCAAGCAGTGGAGGACAGTAATTAGTAGGGGAAGCGAAATAGTCTCTAGGAGTGTCAAGATTTTTTTCCCTAGCGGTGAGAAGCCCTCTTTTTCTACAGAGCATACGGTGCCCTCCCCCTGTAGTAAAAGCATACTAGCTAACAGTCTGGGTGTCACTTTCCTTTTCCCCATCTAAGTGCCCAGGTCAGAGAAATCACTTCTGCTCTCTGGGCTGAGGGACCTGGCTGGGGTTCCATTAAAGTAACTACTGTAGTTCTCATGTACCTGATTTTATCTTTTATCTTTCGACAGCGATGAATGAGCACCTGTGTCATTTAGGCAAGTGGGTAGCAGAATTGACAGTGGTGGGTTTCTCAAACCAGACTTAAGGGTGGGCCAAGAGTAGAACCTGGTACTGACTGAGTGACACAGTCATTAGGTAGCTAATTTTCTGGTAAGCCTCAGAGGATGGCTTCAACTGCATTGTGGGATGCTGTGAGCATAGATCTTGACCCAGAGTTAACCTGCCTGTTTTCTTTCATTAAACTCATAGTAGCCTACCAGCTCTTAGACAGGTGGGCCATCCTGTGGCTACAGGGTCCAATTGTTTGGACAGGTATGTCACAGGGTATTTTCATGGCCCCAAAGTTTGGGTTAAAACTCATTCATTTGTATAGAGCAGGTTTCAGGCGGCAGCTCTGTACCCAACCTCAGAAAACCGAGAGAAAGAGGGCCCCCCAGGAGCTTTAACTCAGGCAGCATCCCAGGTAAGGAAAAAGCAACACTTGCCCCAAACAGGGGGTAACCGGGACCCACTGGGACCCAGGAATTCACTCCTGGCCCGGAGTGCCAGTTCCTTCCGGTCTGGGCCTGAACACTCAGCAGATCCCAGGAGTCAGCTCTGCACCGAATCTCACAGAATCCAGAGGATGCGGGGCTCTCAGGAGCTCTAATCCAAGAAGTATCTTAGGCAAGGAGGTGGCAATACTTGCCCCAAACAGGGAGCAACCAGGACCCACTGGGACCCAGGAATCCACTCCTGACCCAGAGCCCAGGCCCCTTCCAGTTTCCACCTGAGCACTGAGCAGATCTTGGGCCTCAGCTCTAACCCCAGCAGCAAAACCCATCCCAAACAGTTCTGACACAACCTAGATAAAAGGAAAGACAGGCTCCAGTCAGAGACAGCACAGATAGCACAAAGGAGATCCAGATGGCAAAAGGCAAGCACAAGAACATAAACATCAGCAACCCAAGGTACTTGCCATCATCAGAACCTAGTTCTCCCACATTAGAAAGTACTGAACTCCCCATATCACCAGGAAAGCAAGAACCAGATCTAAAATCACTTCTAATGATGATGATAGAGGACTATAAGAAGGACATAAATAACACTATCAAAAAACTTGAGGAGAACACAGGTAAACAGGATGAAGTCCTTAAAGAGACACAAAAGTCCTTTAAAGAATTACAAGAAAACACAAACAAACAGATGAGGGAATTGAAAAAAAAAACCATCCAGGACATAAAAATGGAAGTAGAAACAATAAATTAATCACAAAGGGAGACTACTCTGGAGATAGAAAACCTAGGAAAGAAATCAGGAGTCATTGACACAAGCATCACCAACAGAATACAAGAGATAGAAGAAAGAATCTCAGGTGCAGAAGATACCATAGAAAATATTGACACAACTGTCAAAGAAAATGCAAAATGCAAAAAGTTCTTAACACAAAACATCCAGGAAATTCAGGACGCAATGAGAAGGCCAAACCTAAGGATAATAGGTATAGAAGAGAGTGAAGATTCCCAACTTAAAGGGCCAATAAATATCTTCAACAAAATTATAGAAGAAAATTTCCCTAACCTAAGGAATGAGATACCCATAATCACACAAGAAGCCTACAGAACGCCAAACAGACTAGATCAAAAAAGATATACCTCCCGTCACATAATAATCAAGACACAAAATGCACAAAACAAAGAAAGACTTTTAAAAGCAGTAAGGGGAAAAGGCCAAGTAACATATAAAGGCAAACCTATCAGAATAACACCTGACTTCTCACCAGATACTATAAAAGCCAGAAGATCTTGGACAGACGTCATACAGACCCTAAGAGAACATAAATGCCAGCCCAAGCTACTATACCCAGCAAAACTCTCAGTTACCATAGATGGAGAAACCAAGATATTCCATGACAAAACTGAGTTTACACAGTATCTTTCCACAAATCCAGCACTACAAAGGATAATAGCAGGAAAGCCCCAATACAAGGAGGGCAATCATACCCTAGAAAGAGCAAGAAAATAATCCTTTTCCATCAAACCCAAAAGAAGATAACCACACAAACGATGTCTCCACTATTAGCAAAAATGACAGGAAGCAACAACACCCTCTCCCTAATATCTCTTAAGATCAATGGACTCAATTCCCCAATAAAAAGGCATAGGCTAACGGACTGGATAGCAAACAGGACCCAGCTTTTTGGTGCTTACAGAAAACCCACCTCAGCAACAAAGACAGACACTACCTTAGAGTAAAAGGTTGGAAAACAATTTTTCAATGAAATGGCCCTAAGAAACAAGCTGGAGTAGCCATTCTAATATCAAATAAAATCGACTTTCAACTTAAAGCTATCAAAAAGGATAGGGAAGGACATTTCATACTTGTCAAAGGAAAAGTCAATCAACATGAACTCTCAATTCTGAATATCTATGTGCCAAATACAAGAGCACCCACTTTCATAAAAGAAACCTTACTAAAGCTCAAAGCACACATTGCACCTCACACAATAATAGTTGGAGACTTCAACATCCCACTCTCAGCAATGGATAGATCATGGAAACAGAAACTAAGCAGAGATACAGTGAAACTAACAGAAGTTATGAAGCAAATGGACTTAACAGACATCTATAGAACATTTCACCCTAAAGCAAAAGAATATACCTTTTTCTCAGCACCTCATGGTACCTTCTCCAAAATAGACCATATAATTGGAAACAAGAGAGGTCTCAACAGATCCAAAAAAAAAAAAAAAAAGAAAAGAAATAATCCCCTGCATCCTATCAGATCACCATGGTCTAAGACTGGTCTTCAAAAATGACAAAGACATTCACATGGAAACTGAACAACACCCTACTCATTGGTAATCTGGTCAGGGAAGAAATGAAGAAAGAAATTAAAAACTTTTTCATATTTAATGAAAATGATGACACATCATACCAAAACCTACGGGATATAATGAAAGCAGTGCTAAGAGGGAAATTCATAGCTCTAAGTGCCTACAAAAAGAAACTGGAGGGAGCATACACTAGCAGCTTGACAATGCACCTGAAAGCCCTAGAACAAAAAGAAGCTAATACACCCAAGAGGAGTAGAAGGCAGGAATTAATCAAACTCAGGGCTGAAATCAACCAAATAGAAACAAAAAGAACTATCCAAATAATCAATAAAACCAGGAGCTGGTTCTTTGAGAAAATCAACAAAATAAATAAACCCTTAGCTAGACTAATCACAGGACAGAGAGAAAGTATCTAAATTAATAAAATCAGAACTGAAAAGAGTGACATAACAACAGAAACTGAGGAAATTAAAAAGATCATCAGATCCTACTACAAAAGCCTATACTCAACAAAATTGGAAAATTTGGATGAAATGGACAAATTTCTAAAGAAATACCAGTTACCAATTTTAAATCAGGATCAGATAAACCATCTAAACAGTCCTATAACCCCAAAATAAATAGAAGCAGTCATTAAAATTCTCCCCACAAAAAAAAGTCTGGTACCAGACAGTTTTAGTGCAGAATTCTATTAGACATTCAAAGAAGACCTAATTCCAACTCTCTTCAAATTAATCCACAAAATAGAAACAGAAGGAACACTACCCAATTCGTTCTATGAATCCACAATTACGCTCATACCTAAACCATACAAAGACCCAACAAAGAAAGAGAACTTCAGACCAATCTCCCTTATGAACATTGATGCAAAATTACTCAATAAAGTTCTAGTGAACCGAATCCAAGAACACATCAAAACAATTATCCAACACAATCAAGTAGGCTTTATCCCAGGAATGCAGGGTTGGTTCAATATACAGAAATCCATCAATGTAATCCACTATATAAAGAAACTCAAAGAAAAAAACCACATGATCATATCACTAGATGCTGAGAAAGCATTTGACAAAATTCAACACCTCTTCATGATAAAAGTCTTGGAAAGATCAGGAATTCAAGGTCCATACTTACACATAGTAAAAGCAATATACAGCAAACCAGTAGCCAGCATCAAACTAAATGGAGAGAAACTTGAAGCAATCCCACTAAAATCAGGGACTAGGCAAGGCTGCCCACTCTCCCCCTGCTTATTCAATATAGATTGGAAGTCCTAGCCAGAGCAATCAGGCAACACAAGGAGGTCAAAGGGATACAAATTGGAAAGGAAGAAGTCAAAAATCTCACTATTTGCAGATGATATGATAGTATACTTAAGTGACCCCAAAACTTCCACCAGAGAACTCCTAAACCTGATAAACAACTTTAGCAATGTGGCTGGATATAAAATTAACTCAAGCAAATCAGTAGCCTTCCTCTACTCAAAAGATAAACTGGCTGAGAAAGAAATTATGGAAATGACACCCTTCACAATAGTCACAGATAATATAAAATACCTGGGTGTGAACCTAACCAACCAAGTAAAAGACCTGTATGACAAGAACTTCATGCCCCTGAAGAAAGAAATCGAAGCAGATCTCAGAAGATGGAAAGATCTCCCATGCTCATGGATTGGAAGGATTAATATAGTAAAAATGGCTATTTTACCAAAAGCCATCTACAGATTTAATGCAATACCCATCAAAATTCCCACTCAATTCTTCACAGAGATAGAAAGAGCAATCTTAAAATTTAATTTGGAATAACAAAAAACCCAGGATTCTGAAATCTACTCTCAACAATAAAAGAACTTCTGAGGGAATCACCATCCCTGACTTCAAGCTGTACTACAAAGCAATAGAGATAAAAACTGTGTGGTATTGGAACAGAGACAGGCAGGAGGATCAATGGAATAGAATGGAAGACCCAGAAATGAACCCCCATATCTATGATCACCTGATCTTTGACAAAGGAACTAAAACCATTGAGTGGAAAAAAGACAGCATTTTCAACAAATGTTACTGGTCCAACTGGAGGTCAGCATGTAGAAGAATGCAAATTGATCCATACTTATCTTCTTGTACAAAGCTCAATTCCAAATGGATCAAAGACCTCCACCTAAAACCAGCTACACTGAAACTAATAGAAGAGAAACTGGGGAAAAGCCTGGAACACATGGGCACAGGAGAAAAGTTCCTGAACAGAACACCAATGGCTTGTGCTCTAAGATCACGAATTGACAAATGGGACCTCATAAAACTGCAAAGCTTCTGTAAAGCAAAGGACACAGTCTATAGGACACACCGGCAACCAACAGATTGGGCAAAAGATCTTCACCAACCCTACATCTGATAAAGGGCTAATAATCAAGGTATACAAAGAACTGAAGAAATTAGACTCTAGACAATCAAAGAACCCTATTAAAAAATGGAACACAGAGCTGAACAAAGAAATCTCAACTGAGGAAGCTCGAATAGTTGAGAAGCACCTAAAGAAGTGTTCAGCATCCCTAGTCATCAGGGAAATGCAAATGAAAACAACATTGAGATTCCACCTTACACCAATCAGAATGGGTAAGATCAAAAAACACAGGTGACAGCACATGTTGGCGAGGATGTGGAGAAAGAGGAACACTCCTCCACTGTTGGTGGGATTGTAAACTGGTACAACCACTATGGAAAGCAGTCTGGCCGTATCTCAGAAAATTGAACATAATGTTACCTGAGGACCCAGCTATACCACTCCTGGGCATATACCCAAAAGATGTTTTAACATACAACAGGGACACATGCTCCACTATGTTCATAGCAGCCTTATTTATAATAGCCAGAAGTTGGAAAGAACTCAGATGCTCTTCAACAGAAGAATGGATGCAGAAAATATGGTACATTTATACAATGGAGTACTACTCAGCTATTAAAAACAATGAGTTCATAAAATTCTTAGGCAAATGGATGGAGCTGGAAAATATCTTGAGTGAGGTGACCCAATCTCAAAAGAACATACATGGTATGCACTCACTGATAAGTGGATATTAGCCCAAAAGCTCATAATATCTAAGACACAGTGTATAGACCACATAAAACTCAAGAAGAAGAAGGAAGACCAAAGTGTGGGTGCTTTGGTCCTTTCTAGGAGTATCAAAAGTTTCAACCATAGCTCCCAAAGTCTAAACTGCCAGCCAGAGAGCACAAAGGGAGAGACTCATGTCTCCACCTGTATAAGTAGTTGAGGGTGACCTTGTCAGACTTCAGTGGAAGTGAAGGGCAATGGTCCCCGAAAGTTTGGATCCCCTACTGTTTGGGAATTCGAGAGCAGGGAGATGTGACTGGGAGGATGTTTGGAGCACACCCTCATAAAAATAGGAGGGGGGGTATGGGATAAGGGGTTTTGGGGGAGAATGGGAGAGGAGATAACATTGAAAGGTAAATATGTATAATATCCAATAAAAAAAACACAGATAAAGGGTCTAAAAAAGAGAGAGAGAGAGAGAGTTTACTTATTTTAAATTATTTTCAAAAGTTTCTAGGAGTTGCTAATTGGCTAAGATCCTATTTTAAGCTCTCCACAAAAGAATTTAAGTCTCTGTTTAATATTCTCAAGAGAGATGTATATCTTAATTTTCCTCAACAATTAATTGACAAAAGAGAGGTAATCTCACAGAAAGTAGAAGACGCTATTACTAATCAATATATTATATAGTCTGATTAGTTGTCGGCAGTGCTATAACAGTCCTTTGACAAAAGATTAGTAATATAGATTTATATTTCTTTAAATAGGGTCTTCATGACTCTCTGAGTGTGGAAGGAGCGACTGTTGGCGCTTCTGCCCTGATTTTACAAGAACTCTGAAAAATTGGCTTTCAAAACAAAAGAGGGGGAACGGTACCCCCCAGAAGGAGTCCCCCTGAAATACCCTCCATCATGCCTTGTTCACTTTTAACTTTCTAAAGCTGAAAGCTCATGGCAAATCTGCTGCTGACTGCCTCTGGCACCACCGAGATCAACAAAAACTTTGGCACAGATAATGGGGAAGGACCCTCTTACCCTTAAAGGGAATGGCCCAGACCCAGTTCCCTTACGGGGCTGAGGATTGATATGCCTGTTTGATACCACAGAAGGCACAGCGAGCCGGCTACCAAAAAGATTAATGAAATAAATAGATACCCCCACAAAGCCAGGCCCAACCATAAATAAGATGAATAACAATTTACATCCAGGGAAGAGAAATCTCCCTGAGAATTCCCTTCTTTTTCCTTTCCAGGTAAAAATGGACCCGTGATGTCTGCTGTTAGAAGTTCTAATCCAGATGCTGGCCTCCGATCTTATACTACTCAGACCTTTGAAGGGCCACTGACAAGAACATCAAACTGCTAGAGACTGACATCACTAATTTGAAGAGATCCCTCGTTTCACTGTCTGAAGAGACCTCCTAAAATCGCAAAGATTCTTATTGGACTTGATTTACTCTATTACAATAGAAAAGGCTGTGTACAGCTCTTGACTGTGTACAGCCCTTAAAGAAGAATGTTGCCTTTACATAGACAAGGCAGGGAGGGTTAAAGAGAGCATGAAATAGGTTAGAGAAAGCCCTGAGAAAAATCAGACAGAGAAAGAGACAGATGAATGCTGGTACAAGAATGGGTTTTTAGCCTCTCCAAGGTTGTCAACCCTACTTCCTCCCATCTTGGGACCATTATTTGGGTTCTTTTTGCTTATTTCTGCTGGTCCCTGGGCCTCAAATAGGCGGACTAACTCTGTGAAACAACAGATAAATAATTTGGTAGCAAAATCCTACTCAGATACATTATCATAAGTTAGCTATGGAGGACCACGAGACTCAAGATGAGGTTGTAACTTTATACAGGGTGTTCCCAAAACCCATCTCCACCCAACCTAAAAGGGGGGACTTCTGCCCCTAGACCAAGCAGAGAGGGGCCATCCAGAACCCCCTCTGACAGGCAATCTGAATTCTTGCTTAGGCTGTGAGGCTAAGCACTGCAAGGGAATATAAATAAAAGATAAAAATATCTCTCTGGGTTCCCTGAGGAACAAGCCTGACTGCATAGGGGTTGATGTCAAAAGTATCCCCTCTCCAGGAAAAAGACATCGGGATGGGTATGGTCCTCATGCCTCACTGGACAATGACAGGGGGACCGGAGCCATTACAAGGTCCCCTTCAATTTCTGGAGGTCAGGCCTCTATCCCAGCCTTCGCAAGATTAGAATTGCCACAGCCCTTCTATACTTAGAGAAGGGAGATGTCAGGGGCAGCCCTGCTCACACACTGAAGGCCTAAAATCAACCATAGGCCTAAAATCAGCAATAGGCCTGTCATACATGTATACTAACACCAAGTCTTGGGTCTCAGTGGAAAAACATTGAAACAGCTGGCTATAAGCTATTGTAAACAGGCAGCTTTTGTGAAAATTTACAAGCCTGAGTAGTCATAGACCTTGTAAATAGGTAGCCTTGGCAGACAATACCAACTTAGATAAGGACAAGTGAATCATAGGCAGAGTCATAGCGACCTGTCCCCTGAACCTTCACCCAGCCGATACCCGGTTCTGAAAGATATCTGTATTCCCCCTGAACACCCACACTCCAGTGTCATTCCCTTCCCCACATCCTGCCTTTCTGTGTTTATAACCCCTGTGTGAATGAATTACGATTTGAGAAAAAAAATAAATTATTTTAATAAAAGACTCATTCATTTGTAATATCTTTTATTTAGTCTTAGTCCAGATTAGGGGCTCAGTGTCCCCTCTTCCCCATTCTCGCTCTGCCTTATTTCCACAAACTCTGGTAGCAAGGCTGTAGTACCTAGTTGCATGTAGGGACTCTCAAACCTCTTTCTCATTCTGTGAACGTGGAATCTGAAGGATGGCAACAATCTTACTCTGAGACAGGATCCCTTTGCCTCCCGTCAGCTGGTAGCCAAGATAGGTATCCTTCGATGTACGAAGCTGGACTTTCTTAGCTAACTTTCTGTAGACCAAGGTATGTAACTTTTGCAGAAGTCCCTCAGTGGTCCTTTCATAGTCTGTTTTTCCAAAAAAACCTCTGATAACAGTGCGAGAGGTTGGCACTTAGTTTTCAATCAAGTTGGTTAGAAACAGGTTTGGTGAATTTTTAAATCTATGGGGGGACCTGGCCCATGTAATTTGCTCACTATAATCTCCAACTGGGTCTTTCCCTTAAAATGAAAAGATGGGTTGACTCACCTCTGCCAATGGGAGGCTGAAGAATGCATCTTTCAGGTCCAAGACAGTGAACACCTGTTTCTCTGGAAGAATCAGACTCATGAAAATCAGTAGTTTCAGGTTTCTTCATAGGGAAGGCTTATTCCAGGGTGCCTGTCTCTTCAAGCCAGGCAGTATAGACTGCAATTTCTCATTTGTATCCAGGATCGTTGGATATTGTTTAATTTGGAATGTGGTAGCATAATGCCCCCAAATTAACCTGCCAGCCCACCTGCCCAAAGACAAGGTAACTTCCTGCAATGCTGGGAATTATAGTTCTTAGAAAATAATAAAGAACCAAAAGGATTTAGGTCCCCATCAAGAGGGGACTCAGGTCTTAAACCAAGTGGAAAACCAAGTGGAGGAAGAGAGTGTCTCATATTAGAGCAAGCCACTGGTCAATACAAGGAAACAAAAATGATAGAAACACACAGACACACAGATACACACATACACAGACACACAGACACACACACACGCACACACACACAGAGAGAGAGAGAGAGAGAGAGAGAGAGAGAGAGAGAGAGAGAGAGAGAGAGAGAGAGAGAGAGAGAAACAACCAAGGGTGGCTACCACATATTCACACACTTGAACAGACAGAAAGATCTGTGGCATCTCATATGGATTCTGTACACTGGATCATCAACCTTGTTCAGCCTCTTCTATGTGTTCAAATAGAAGGCATCTTATCAGACTTTCCTTGAAGGTGGCAGACCATCCTAATTTGTTTTTATATGGGGTGGAAGTATCACGTTCCTCTGAAATGTTAGGCAGCAACCAATCAAACTGAATCCCAGAGACCTGAACCTCAGGCTGTGACCCCCCTAGAAGTTTTTTGACCATTGTTCTTGTCCCAGCTCTGAGAAACTCTGAGACCACTGGGAATCTCTTTGGACCTCTTTGGAAATGTGGTGAGGTATTCAGCAGAGAAACTGCTCAGACATGGGCTTAAGCCAATAGAAAATCGTTCTTAGCCAGCCAGAGACTATATCAGGTGTTCAGGATTCCAGTGTAGCCCCAAGCCTTTCTTGGGGTGAGCTTTTAAGCACACAAACCATGTTATATTTACCACATTGGGAAAAAACCCTTAAATTGTAAGAAAAGGGAAGAACAAGTAAGTGGAGGGGCGAAGGATAAATGTAGACCATGCTGCTAATTGTCCAATGTTCAGTGAAGCCCAGTGGATGGATATACAAGTGGTCTGTAAACAGTTCCTGAATAATTTAGTTAATCCATGTCAATAGCCTCTATTTACTGGGACTTTTCAAAGAGCATCACTCTGCATGCCTGCCCCTGGAGAATGTGACGGTGAAGAGAAAAGCAGCCCTTCTGAGTCACTCTGATTATCTTAAAACAGCAACAGCCACCACAGCAGCAAGATGCTGGGTTTAGACACATAGAGCTCCTCAGATGGGGAGGCCAGAAGGCTTGATGCTGTCAGAGGCACCCACACGTCTCATCAGCAAACAATGCTTAAACTTTGCCTACTCTATTTCTGTAGCAGACTAACTTTTCTTAAGGGACTCCTGTCCTTTCAGATGTGATAATTTTATTGAGCTGGTGTTTGTGCCCAGTACAATGTGATATACTGTGTTGGCCACTCTGTAAAATATTGATTGAAGTGAACTAAATACGGTGTGAAAAGTAACAGAAAGGGTTCAGCAGCATTTCTTATTGATAGAAAGTATTCTGGACCTCCTTTTTTTATTTTTATTTTTTTTTATTTTTATTTTTTACTGTAAGCATAGTTGTTATGTACGAGCATTTTTGTGATTATATACAGAATCCATTTAACAAATATTTACCAAGACCTGAACATTTCATTAAAAGTTTAGCAAAGGAGGAAAGGCACTGTATAAAATTGCATTAAACAGATCTCTAGCTTGCATAGCTTACAGTCAAGAGTGTTAGGTGGACCAGAATAATGTTCTGCTTTAAGGGGTTGCATAGAAATAGTGGGGATGTCCTTAAACACAGTTCTGTTTAATAAACCCAGAGTATTAGACAAATGCATGAAAAGTAAGACCAGAGCCTGTGGCTTGAGGAAGCTGGAGGAAAGCGAGCAAGCAAGCAAGCAACAAGCATAAGAGGAAAGAACGTGAAGGCTGAGCAAAGCAGCATGTACCTGTAATCTCAGAATCTGGGAGCCTAAGGCGGGAAGGTTGGTGAGTTCAAGAACAGTGTGGGCTCCATAGCAGTATCCTGTCTCAAAAGCTACATGCAAAATAAGTAACATAAAATATAATATATTAGAAGAAAACCAGGATGCGGGGAAACTGTTTGCTGAAGACAAAGGAACATCTCTGGGGCTGTAACTCCTCCCAGAAGAGTCTGCTCTGTTCGCCTCCCAGTGTTCTACTGACTCAGTACTTACCTACCCATCTCTCGCTGAGTTCCTCTGTGGGCCTTTGGGAGTTGTCCAACAAAGGTGGTGCCCTCACGTCCTCCATGTTTCACAGAAGCCTTCTGCTGCTTGGGCCAGCTCATGAATAACAGTACTGGAGGCTCAATGTCATAGGAAGGTTTGTACTGGACTAAGAAAGCACTTGTGTTTGCCTTGGAGGAGTCTGTCTGGGCAGTTAGTAATTCTTGAGAATGTGGCAGAAGTATGGGTATCAGAGTCAAGTGTTAAACAGAACCCCCCAAACCAAGCAGCTACTGGGGAGGTTGACAATCAGGACTTGCCAGTTTTATGGTTTTCAGGAGACAGGAAGCTACAATCTGTTATCTCTCAGACTTTTCCCTAAAGGTTTAGAATCACACGGTTTTATTTCCTTATTTTGTTTTTCTACCCAATGGCCAAGACTAGGTTTGAACTCTAGACCCTCTTGTTTCTATCTCCCAAGTACTGGGATTACCAGGGTGTGCTACCACATTTGGTTATGATGTTCTTTTGGGAGTAGAGAGCATGTCTAATAATCCTCTCTAGAATCTTCTGGAAGCAGTCGCTCTGTCTCCTTCCCTAGTCATGCCCTTGTAGAGTCAGCTGCCGCGGTTGTCCTTGGCATAGCCCATCTTGCCACAGGTGAGGAGTTCCAGAGTGCACTAACCATCCAAAGTGGGCAGATCAAGAAACCCAAGGGCTCTCCTGGGAAACTTGAGAAATCTGAGGCCAGAAAGGAACTTCTCCATAGGCTGGGAGCATCCTGGGATGGACATCTTTCCAGTCCTTGGCAGTAATGGTTTCTGACACAGGATGTCAGCTGGTCTACAGTGTGGTGTGATAAGTAAGAAAGGCAAAGGCAGGAACTACATGTCAGGAGGCTTGGTGCTGCTTGGCCTCACGGCTTCTACTGCTTGAAAGGATAAGTTCGACTATACATAGGTCTGCTTAATTTTTCCTCTGTTAACTAGGATCACTCCAGAATGATTCCAAAGAATATTTCCCTTCCTGTCTCTCTGTGTGTATGTATGTATATATGTACGTATGTATGTATGTATATATGTATGTATGAATGTATATGTCTGTGTGTTTATATTCAGCTTCATACTGAAGGATTCTGGTAAAAGCATCTGTTTTTGGTACCAAAACCATTATCATTCTTTTTCTATATTCTGTATTCATGCCCACTTTGGATGGTTAGTGCACTCCAGAACTCCTCACCTGTGGCAAGATGGGCTACACCAAGGACAACCGTGGCAGCTGACTCTACAAGAGCATGGCTAGGGACGGAGACAGAGCGATTGCTTCCAGAAGATTCTAGAGAGGATTATTAAACATGCCCTCTTCTCCCAAAAGAACATCATAACCAAATGTGGTAGCACACCATTTTAGAGACAGTGTCTCCTGTAACCCAGGCTGGCTTCAAACTTGCTATATAGTCCAGGATAACCTTGAAATTCTGGTTTTCCTGACTCCACCTGGAATCCTAGAGTATTCTGTCTAAACTCCACCTCCACAGTTATCTGGCAACACCCAGGTATGCTCCTCCCCACAGTTATCTGGCAACAGCCAGGTAAGCCTGCCCACTATAAAAGGGGTTGCCTGCCTCCTCCTCTCTCTCTTAATCTCTTACTCTGGCTCTCCTGCCTCTAGCTTCTCTCTGTCCCCTCCCCCTCCCCCTCCCCCTCCCCCTCCCCCTTCCCTTCCCTCTCTCCCTGGGCCTCTTCTCTCTCTCTCTCTCTCTCTCTGCCTCTACTACCCTCCTGGCTCCCCTCCCCATGCCCTGAATAAACTCTATTCTATGCTATACCGTTGTGTGGCTGGTCTCTCAGGGGAAAGAGATGCCTCAATGTGGGCCCACAGAGATATCCCTTTCCATCAGTTACGAGCTTGTATCTAGTTCAGTGTGGTACTGGGGACTGAACTCAGGACCTTAAATACGACAGGCATGTGCTTTAGCAGCTGAGCTAAATCTTCAGTCCTTCCTTTGGCTTTTATATGCCACCAGCGAATCTTTCATGTGTGATTTTTTTTTAAATTCAATTCCTCTCTACTTCCTTCAAGTTCTCCCCTCTACCTTGTACTGGCTGGTTTTGTGTCAACTTGATATGAGCTAGAGTCATCAGAAAGGAAGGAGCCTCATTTGAAGGAAGACTTCCATGAGATCCAGCCCTAAGGCATTTTTCTCAATGAGTGATCAAGCGGGGAAGGGCCTAGTCCATTGTGGGTGGTGCCATCCCTGGGCTGGTGGTCCTGGGTTCTAAAAAAAAAAGCAGGCTGAGCAAACCATGGGGAGCAAGCCAGTAAGCAGTACCTTGTAGCGTGAAATACTAAAAAAATGCAATTTACGCAATCGCCAGCAAGGCACCGGCTGGCCGCGGGCCTTGTTCTCATCTCATGGGGACTTTCCGACCCACAGCTCCGAAATCTCTCTGCTCTGCTCGCTAAGTTCCCATTGGCAGGTCCCTGCCAAGCCAGCTCCACGCTTCCAAATTCCCGTGGCCGGCTGGGTTGTCCCATCATTGTACCTTTTCTCTGGAACTCAGTTGAGTTGCTGCATGAAGGAAAGCACCACATTACCTTAGTTTAAAATCAAAAGGTAACACAATTTCTGGGCGCAACAACTAGCATCCTATTAGTAAGCCATTCTAAGTTAAACCCTCCTGTAGCAGATCCTAATGGGATCCACTGGGATCTGCTACCTGAACCGGATCTCTGCTACCTACATTTTAGCTCCATCCTTCCCTTCCAAAAGGCCACTCCTCTCCTCTCTCGCTGTCCCTCTGTCTGACCTGGAAGTCTCGCCTACTTTCCCAGTGATTGTTTTCCTTGAAATCTTTATTCTTTAGAAGGGTCACATGAAGCCCCGGGTACTTGATTCACTCCTGGCCCCAGGCAGCCCCCTTTAGGGAAGCGGAATTAGCATCAAAATACAAACAGCACTAGGGCTATCCACAACATTGGCTTCTGCGTCAGCTTTTGTCGGCAGGTTCCCGACCAATTTGAGTTCTTGTGATGACTTTTTTCAGGGATGAACAGTGATGTGGAAGTATAAGGCACATAAACACTCCCCACCCCTACTTGAGTTTTGGTCATGGTGTTTCATTCATTAGAGCACTAGAAACTCTAGGATACACCCCACTAACACACACCAACTGCCAAGATGGCTGCTGTTCTTCCTTCCTAGCGGTGAATCATCACTCATTCATGCAAAGGACTATTTTATCTCTAAGGATACTGCAGGCTTTTATGGACGCTTTCTTTACCAGCTATTATTTGGACTTATACTAAAGATAATGACTCAGGAAATAGAAACAAAAATGTGATTTCTGTTGATTACACGTATGTTATACAATTACAGATGATTTTAGTTTTGTTTGCTTCCCGCTTGTTTGAAAAAAATTACTTAAAAAAAAGATTTATTTATTTTATGCATATGGGTCTTTTGCCTTTACACACACACACACACACACACACACCCCACATGAATGCCTGATGCCATGGATCCCCTGGAACTGGAGTTATAGACAGTTGTAAGCTGCCATGTGGGTGCTGGGAATTGAACCTGGGCCCTCTAGAGGAATATCCAGTGCTCCTAACTGCTTAGTCATTTTTCCAACCACAGAAGTTAGTTTTATAAGTGTAATTTTCCCTCTTAAAAAAACCATTAAAATATTGTTACTGACAGTCTAAATCTGCCACTTACTTGCTCTCATTTGTCATTGTTGAGAAACTACTGAATTATTTAAGAATGAATTTACCAAAAAGTGAGCAAGAGACTCACCTTTATGATGAGTGTGAATAGAAGACAGATAATATTGATAAATGAACAAGTTTTCCCTAAATGATGAGTATCTATAGAAACTCTCCTAGCTATCTTGTATCTTAGAATGAAAATCAGCACACCTACACACCCATCATCAGTGCTAACTTGATTTCTCCATGTCATATGACCATAGTTTGGTTGTCTTTAGCAATAGGGTCTTTCCATCATGTTCTGGTGGGTAACCAGGAGCAATGACAGTAGCTTATATTGTTTTTAAAATCTGAGAGGCTGCTCTGACCAGTCCTACACCTGGTACTGTGATTTTTATTTGGTAACCTATAGCTTCTGGTATGAACATAATCCACGAGTCAGGTAACCCCAATGAAACTTTTACATGAATATATGCATATATATTTAAGAAGCTTATAAAACAGTAGGTTTCTATGTTTTCATATGTTTTCTATATGATTTCAAACATCCGTAGTGTTATTTATCTCTTCCCCAAGTCCCTCTTCTTTCCATCCTTAAAACCACCACCCCTGCACCCTTGTCGAAATTAATAATTTTGATCCAGGGTTTCTACCCTATCTTTGACCTTTTATTTCTTGGATAACACACACACACACACACACAAAACCTTTATATTTACAATAAGCCTTAAACACCATGAGAATTAGGCAGATTCCTACCCTCTACGGTATTAGAATCTACTTTCCTATTCATAACCCTGAGTTATTTCTTGCTATCTTTTATCTGGGCTGTTCTTAAGTCCAATTGGCCATCGTTCAGGGCCACTTTATGGCTCACTTAACCCGTGTCAGCTTCTCCTCCTCTTGCATCTTCTTCGTAGTCATCATCATTCTCCTCCGACCCCAAGCATGAGAAACCCAAACCCCACCTTTTTTGCCCAGCTATTAGCTGTTGGCATCTTCATTTACCAATCAGAAATAACTAGGGAGCAGGGGCACAGGTCTACATGCAGACTCCAGGTCTTGGGGGCCTGCACTTAGAATTACAATAGGCAGCAAGACCAAACCTCAACACCCCTCACCCGCATCGTTCTCTTCCCTGCTTTTGTATCACAACTTGTCAAAATGTAGAAAATGAGTGTCCGCGGGATGCTTAGCTGAAAATGGGCCGTGTACATCACACCTTCCCCGCAGGGTTCGGGAGACATAGCAGAAGAGTGGGTAGGAAGATTTTAAGAGTCAGAGGTTGGGGAGGAGCAGAGTGACGAAGTGTCATTGGACATGACATGACCTCTGAACTCATGCACTCCCAGCAGCTGTGACTGCCTGCATAAGACCTATACAGGAGCAAACCAGTCTGCATTCTAGCATGGGAAGGGAGTCATGAGCCCTCATCCTTAACTGAGAACTATGGACAGTATGTGACAGGGCAAGGCAGTACAGAGACTCCTCCATCTTGCATTTGTGCTGAGGCCATTTCAGGTTTAACTAGAATTTGATCTCCTTCATAGAGAATCCCACGGGAAATTACCCAACTCTATTCTAAGAACCAAAGGTCAGGATATCCTAGCTAGCTTATCTGTTAAAACCACTGCTTGTTTCAAACTGCTTACTTCAGCAAAGCCCACTGCAGCTAGCTGCCTATTGAGATGCCAGGATGTGGTTTCTGTCTTTAAACATCCTGGTGTTCTGGACCGGGGAGGGGATCCATCCAGGTCCCAAAACACTTGGGTGACATCCCAGACAGTTGAAATAAAAGCTTTCAATTGGTTAAAGACTATGTCTGAGTGGTCATCTCCAGTGGGCTACTCAAAACAAATGGGTGGTTTCTGCTGGGTGTGAGAGTCTGTTTCCTTTAAGAATGTGACTCTTGGCAGGTTGTCACACTCTAGTGCTTTATCCCATATCCAGAAGTATATGGAGGTGGGTTTAGGAGGAGTTAGGGGAAGAAGATGGGTGTGGATACAATCAAAGTGCATTGTATGAAATTCTCAAAGAATTAATAAAAATATTTTAAAAAGAAGCCCTCCCTACTGCAGTAAAATAGAGACAGAAGATATGTTAAGTGAAATAAATTGAATGCAAAAAAAAAAGACTATCTTCTCTCACTATCTTCATGAAGAAGATTTTGATGGTTGGGTTGACAAAAGGAGGGGGTGGATTTGAGTATGCACTGTATGCATGTGTTGAGATATTACAAATAATCTCGTTAATATGTATAATTAATACATCTAAATAAAAATAAGACACAATAAAAGGAAGTAGAAAACACATATGGCCAAGCCAGACTTAAAATAAGGCCTTTGGATAACTGGCCAGATTGCCAGGACTGCACATTTTGACCAAAGATGAATATTCAGTAGGCATTCTGGACTCAACCTGGAGATGGTATATCTGACAGCTTTAAATAGAGAAGGAAAGCAGCGCTCCTGGATCCGTCCCAGCTGCTAAGGAAAGGCAGATGCTCAGGACAAATATTTTAGCAAGTTGTAGAGACAGAGAGAAAGGAAAAGGTCAGACTGAAAAGAGTGCTTTGTCAGACGAAACACGTGGTCAGGGAGAGTCACAGATGAGGTATTGCTGGTCTAACGGGAGCTATAACTCAGAAGACTTTAGCCCAACTCGCCACACAGATGGCAAGCAAGGGGGAAATAAGGCAGTTAAGAGGAAACTGAGGTAATTTAAAGAGAATGATATTACCCAGGAAACGAGAAAAACTGCCCATCAGATAGATATAGTACTCATGGCAGTGTGCATCAGAAGCACACTTGTGCACTGTGTGCTGCTTCTATCTTCTGTCTCCTACAAGGGCATCCCCTGGAGGAACCTAAGCTACGAAAAGCCTCCAGGTGTCTACAGATGGAGGTGCACAGGAAGGAGAATCTGGTTTTGCTGTTCTACATGCTAAGAAAGAAAATGAAATAAAATGCATTAATATTAATAAGAACTGCCTGGCTAAATTACAGAGTGTTGTTAACATGAACATTATAAAGTAATTAAAAGTCATATTGATTTATAGTCACTGGACTACATATAACATTTTCATACATACTTTCGAATGGAAAAAAAGATAGTTTTGAAAATACAGTGTAGGAAATAACTTTGTCAAACAATCTTGTTAAAAATATTAGTGCACATATACATACTCATGGTTTAAAGATTTCTGAAAGATTGTACCAAAAAGATGTTTGTAGTAGTTATAACTACTTGGTCAGATTACAAGTATATGAAAATATATCTGTTTTTCTTGGTATTTTGTTTTTTTTTTCATTCAGGGATGTTATTAGCCTAATGATATAAACTGACTTAATATTTGAAGAGGAGATTGGGGACATTGACAAGTGATTTTTTCTTTTCACCTTCCATTCTCAGAGACCTCATATTTAGTGACCTTCCTCTCCTGAAGTTGCTGAGCGCACTATGAATCACAGGACCGCCTCTGTCCCAGGCCTTTCTCCTGGGAATCTGGAATTGGGGCACTGACAGGCAGGGCTGGATGATGAATGGTTGAACTGAGAGGTCATGTGGAACAGGACCTGGAATTGGCACCGTGATAACTCAAAGCCCTCCTGCAACTGAAGTCTAGAGAGTAGAGGCTAGGAACAAGCTGGGAAGGGAGGTGGGGGTGGGGTGGGCAAAGGAGAATTCTCAAGAGGAGCAGAATAACCAAGGGAGACTGAGGAAGAACTGAGGGACGGGAGGCACAGCCTTTTTACTGCACTCTTTCAATTCCTCTTCCCAACCTTATTTCATTTGCAACTTTTAGAACATCTATAAAATTGAACTTTATTTTTCACAGCAGATTGAAGTGTTTCTGTTTGCAGAGAGCTTTCACAGTGACTAGTATAAGCCCAGAAAGAATCTGTAGGGCAGGGCCACAAGAGTAGACTGTGACTGTTGCCAGAAACTACCACTGCCCTTGGCCTCCAGTACGTCCAGGAGTGTCTTAGCCTCTTCCTGTGGTGACTAGAAGATACCTTAGATCAGTTCATTTATGAATAATAAAAATGTATTTCTTACAGTTCTGGAGGTTGGGAAGTAAAAGAAAAATCATGGTACAGATGTTAAGGTACCCAACATAAGCAAAATGGAACAGAAAGGCAGACAGACTTGATCTCAATAGTCGGAGAGTACTTTATTGGAACAGTGAGGGGCCCCAATCTTGCTGTGGGATGAAAGTTGAGCCCATTTAGAGGGGCTGAGGGATATGTTTACTTACACACATACACATGCACACACACAACCATGCATCCATACAGCCATAGCAGGAAGTTACAGCTATTCTGTTGTGGTTTGAATGGAAGCAGGGTTGTGTGTGATACCCTGGCATGTTGTTTCTCCAGCTGGAGTAGACTAGTCAGCCTGGGGCCAAGCAATTCTTTATGGTCTTGTTAGCTCTCTCCTTACAGAGAACTGACTGTCCTGCTCTTGCTTCTGTCATGTGGCCCATCTGGTCGTTTCTATACAAACTGGCTCAATACCTGAACTGAGTCTGTTACCCAGCCCTGGGAAGAGTTTCTGTATACTTTCAAGATGGCACCTTGTTGCTGCATATTTTCACATGGTTGAAAGCAGAAGGGAAAAGGGATACATTTTCTTTCAAAAGTCTTTTTATGTGGACACTAAGGCCATCTGTGATGGTGAAGCCCTCACGGCCCAACTGCTTCCTCTGTTACTGTGGTACTGGAGATAAAGTTTCATTGTGAATTTTGGAGAGACAGAAACATTCAAGCCAGAGCAGAAGACACACTGGACACGGAGAACTGGGGATGGAAATTCCCGTTTAGGAACTGGTAGGACAAAATGAGAGAAACGACATGGTTCTGTAAAGCAAATGAAACTCCTGACTCATTCCTACCTCCAACTATAGTTTTGTGAATTTCTATAGAGATGCTTCGAGGTGAGGAACTTTACAATGCAGCTCTCCAACTCAGTATTCTGAATTCTGTTGTGCAGAACTTTGCCTAATGTGCTTGACAGCCTTGGTGAAAAAGGGACTAAATAAATGCATCATCGACATAATAACATAAATTGAACTGGAGTGTTCATTCTACACTGCTGGGTTCCTGTCTAGAGCTGACTCTCTGTAGGGACTCCTGTTAGGTCTCTCCTTACAGAGAACGGACTGTTCTGCTCTTGCCTCTGTCACATGGTCTATAGGGTAGTTTCTATTCCTTCTTCCTTTTCAAGTGAAGCAACCTGTCATGTTCTGATTTGAAGTTTAGAGTTATAGCATTGGCATCTAGCTCCCCTTGGTCTTCTGGGGGTGAGCTAAGTGTATTTTGAAGACCAAAGATGTCAGTTTGCCTACATGAGTGTTGACAAGGTCAAATAGTGGCTCAACAATTTAGGATGCTAACATTTTTCCCTAACAAGTTCCTAGTTGCTTAATTTACATTTTAACAGCATAAAGACATCTGGGTTATAATTCAGAAAAATATAGTCTCTTGAATTATGGCATTAGTATTTACTATATCAGTGAAAGATTTAGCATGCTTGATTAAACTCCTAGTGTTTTTATTCTATTATAAATTTAGTGTAGCTTTTCTCCCTCCTTAGGTGACTTGGCTGTCTTCTATGGTTACTATCTATGTTGCTGGCTCCTTGATGTTTCTTTTATGCCCAATCAAGTGCCAAAGTCTTTTCTTTGTAAAACTTGAACATTTTCTGAATTTGAAGTGTTTATATGATTTATTTCTAGTCAGTTCCAGTTTCCTGAGTCTAGCTTGCAGCACTTGCTGAGATGCACAGATTCAGCTTCAGAATGCTTTCTTCTAGATGGCTGGTACTTCCTTTACTTGCTAAGGGTGCATAAGGTAGTGGTTTAGCAAATATGTCCATGTTAGCACTATAGAAGTTTGTCCTCGGCATGAATGATTAGACCTGATCTGAACATCTGGCTGAGGATAGTCTATAAGCTAGGAGGCCATAACTTGCTCAAGTAGAACAATGGAGCTTAAGGTGGCATACATCAGGATTTCTGAGAAGAAACCTAGTGAACAAAGGCAGTGAGACTTTAAGGTAGATGGGTTGTGAGAGACAGAGGTTGTGAGGAAGCAGAAACCACGAGTAAGTCAAAATGAGTGGGCAGAAGGTAGATGGAACGGTTATTTGCAGAAGTAGGAGACACAGAAGGCATGAAAACGATGTGATTTGCCATTCCAGAACAGTTCTGTGGACTTCTGGGGTAGGGGAGAGTGGATGACAAGATGATGGACCTAGAGAGCTGTTTTGGATTCCAAGGCCTACACCAGTTCCTGAGCAATGGGACTTCATAGAAAGCTCAAGACTTCAGGTACTCCCAAGTTTCATAGATATTTCTTCATGTCCCATCTTTAAATTATACATCTTATCCTTTAAATTGACATAAAAGAACTTACATGGATGTTTGCTTTGTGTCCATTTATGTTAGCAAGAGTGTGAGTAAGACGCAAATGACCCAGCCCTCCCTACTCAGCTTCTTTGATCGATACGTTACAAAGAAGCTCTAAAAACTGTCTCATAGAAGTTTTGCCTTTACCTTCAGCATTCAGAACTGTCTAGTAAAACAGCCAATTAATGCAACAAAGGCTTTATCAAAGGGAAATGTATCCCTTTTGCAAGACATTCCTCTTATCAACTCCCTGCCTCTTTCACTGAGCTCTTCGGTTAACTGGGTTCACACCAAGTTAGTGATTCTGTTTGATGTCATCTGTTGTGTGTAGCTTAGCTACCCGGCCTAAGCTCCGGGTGGACCTTGCTATCAGTCCCCACCCAGAGAATATTGGATCCATGGATGAAAAAACACAGACATGCACACAGTTGCTCAGTTTCAACTTGTCTTCTTGGCTCAATTGCTGGGTACTACTAATCTACCTCGGCTAGCTTGCCCTTCTCAGTACTTCCAGCTCAGCATCCTAAATCTGCACACAACTTCAGTTGCTCAGCCTCCTTCAGTCCCAGCTCAACATCCCCAATCTACTGCCTGAAGAAGCAGCCTATGGTTACTCTGCCCAAGATCTCACATGGCTGGTTGGCTTTTCTCCCTCTGAAGCATGGCAAAAAAACCCTTCCTCCTCTCTTTTCATCTACTAGCTTGCCTGTAGGGGACCCAGAAGTCCCACCTATTCCTTCTTCCCAGCAATTAGCCCATGGCATCTTTGCTGACAGATTAAGAACCAATTGAGGAACAGGACCTTAGCATCAGAACCACCCCTGCATCACCAATGTTAGGACTCTGGTCTCCTATTGGCCTTCTCTTCTCATGATTCACTAGTATTTATGACAAGCAGAGGTAATGTTCTATGACATTTGCATATGCTAATTCATTTCATCTTCACAACAGCCTATCTAAAGAAGTCACCCTTGTTATTGTAAAGGACACTGAGGCTCTAGAGGTCAAATTGTTGGCATGCAGTTATTAAGTTGGATTTGAATTGTTATCTGCTTGATATTAGAGCTATAGACCTAATGGGGACAATTCTCTCTGATATCCTCCATCCCCATGGCCAACGCCTTTATGTCTTCTTATGGCTGTTACTGAGGCAAAATCCAGCTGATTGTTTACCTGAACCTTTCCAATGTGTAGATTCTTCATTTGTGTGCTCAGCACCCCTGTCAACAGATGAATCTGTTGTGGGATGAATATTTGTGAAGATTAGTGTGAATAGTACTTCACTTTGGTGCCCTACAATCCTGTTTACGATGTCTGTTTCTTCAAAAAATAATCAGTTTAGACTAGATTTCCTCTATATGTGGACTTGAGCCTCTGAATACCATTTCTTCCCAGGGATTGCTTCACTTTCCCTATTTGTCAATGTAGACTTCTGTTCTTGTCCTCCAGACAGCAACGTTCTGCAAGCAGTGGGGCAGTGAGGGCACTGCAGGGCTAGCTGTCCCCTTCACAGGCCACTCCCATTGCTGACAGGTGGTGGCCACATCTGTTGTGTGTATGACGTCCCACTCATCCACATTCTGTGGCATCTAGCTGCCCTGCCCCAGCTCCATGACTGTCCATGATGCCTGGCAGATGCTATGCTAAAATGTGTGGTGCATCTGAAGACCCCCATAATTAAAGATACTATTTCTTCAAGAAATACTGATCCCCATATTACTCTGATTTCTTGCTAGAGAGGACAGATTCTTTACCAAGACCCTAATATATATTATGTGAACAGAAAGAAAAAGGATTAACCTCAAATTACAATTTTCTTTACAATGATCTCAAATCATCCATCATAAGAATGCCTCATCTCAGAAAGCTCTGGGAGCTGCTATACACATTGAGCAGTGTCTGCTGGGGAAGCAGCCTCATTGCATGACTGACTGGCACTGAGTTGACTTCTCAGGAACTGCTCTATTTTGTCTTTGTTGAGTAAGTCCTTGAAATACAGAAAATGTCTGCATTTTCCCATACCTCCCTTGCAGCTAGTGCAGACATAACAAGTGACTCAGCATTGACTCATGCAATGCTACAGGATGGCTGCTGAGGGCTTTGGGGAAAGCCTTCTCTTAAGCATTGCTGTTTTCATTTTGGGGTATGATTTTCTTTTTCTGAAAATGGCCTGTGAATTTGGGCAGCCTTTTGTGAGCTTCCGAGAGGAGGAAGCAATGTCACAGTATAGATGCTAAGGCACAATAAAGAAAATCACCTGAGTTTCAGTGTCATCTTACCAACCTTGAAAATACCCTGCCTTGAATCTATATACAACAGTAGTAGATATACATGATGTATATAATATATATGCATAATAATGTCATATATACATTATGTATGTAATGATAGCAAAAATTACTATAATAGTATCACCATAAACCTTTACAGAGCCTGTTATGTCAGATATTTAGTTATTATGCAAGATTATGAATTCCTGAGTTGGTTACGCCATATTTTATGGATAGCTGCAAACATCCTAACTGAGACAGTCTGGTCCTTGATCTTTCTAAGGGTTCTATAGCAGCCCCTTGGGGAAGCACTGACTAAATCACTCGATCTACTGCATATTTCATGCTTGGTGTTTAGCACGTTCCTTTCCTGCTGTATCCACAGACATATCAGAACTCTCATGTCTTTCATTACTATTGAGTCCTTCACATATTCTATTGGTAGTTATGACTAATACCAGTTAACACATTGCCAGCTACAGTTTTATTTTTACATATGAGTCTTGTAATAACCACTAACAAAAGCTGAAAAGTGCTCCAGATGGAAAAGGAGCAGGTTCTTCTGAAGCCAAGCAGTCAGTTTTGCTTTTATTTTCTAGTTCCCCTTGATAACTCATAGCTTGAAGAGTGAGGGGGGACCACCACGAGGGAGCCGTATGTATACTGAAGAGCCTTTCAGCATTAGAGTCGGTTACAACCCAGATAACCTCAGGATAGATGGGTGAGTCCTAGGGCTAGTCTTGTGTGTGAGACAGAGTTCCCAGTAGCATTTCCCTCTCAACTTCCATAGTTCCAATAGGACAAACTTTTTGCTAAATAAAATGTCCATTTCTGTCTTTAAAAAAATTACTTGAGTTTTTTAAGGATTTATTTATGTATTTATCTAGATATGGGTACTTTTCTGCAAGTATATCTGCACACTAGAAGACGACATCAGAGTTTTGTGAGCCGCCATGTTTGTGCTGAGAATTGAACTCAGGACCTTTGAAAGAGCCGTGGTGCTTCTAACTACTAAGCCATCTCTCCAGCCCACTCTTCTGGTTCCTACCTTAAATGAACAGAGTGGATGGTGAGAGAGGTTAATTTTCTCTCTGTTTTGAAGGGTTCAGGAATGTGTGTGTGTGTGTGTGTGTGTGTGTGTGTCTGTGTGTGTGTGTGTGTATGGATATATCACAGAGCCTATATGCTAAAATGACCTAGGGGACCATCTAATTTGAATATAAGTACCTTGTGGCAGAGGAAAGCTTGAGCTTAAATGAGAACCCTAATACTCAGCTCTGTTCACTGTCTAAAGAGTTCCTTTAAAGAGCTTAACAAAGCGGATCAGTGGGATTCTTGAGTATTAAACTCGTCTTCCAATGCAATATTTAAACGACATAAGTATAACATAGCAAGTCTGGGATTAATCTTCACTTAAACTACCCATGAGCTCAAGAAGCAAAGAGAAAATACCCTTGGAAAATTGTGTAGATATTTATTGAGACCCCGTGTCAAATACAAGAAATTGCTAGGTGCTTGATTACTAAGCCCCATGCAGGCTCGTGTTGCTGCTTCCAAATTATCCCAGGTTAACAGGACTTCCCACTGGGAACCAAAGCTTTATTCCTTTATTTATTCCTTTCCAGGTTTCCAAGCTGTAATCTCTGGCTGGGTTTGTATCTTGGGGGTCAGTTGAATGTCTGGGGGCAATTGTGTTCTCTGTAGGGGTTCCCATTGCCAGGGATCCAGATCTTCTCCATGCAATAATGTATTTTCTGTTCAATAATGTCTCTTCTGTGAGCCTCCACGGTTTATTTTTAACAACTGGTACTAAACCCTGGTGTTGTTTGCCTGCATCAGAGTGTGGGCAGTTAGAAGCACATAGCCATTTTGGAACACAGAACATTTATCTAGTGTCACTGATTAAGGGAAGCAGTTGTCACTTGTCACTTCCTTCTTCAGTGCTGCATGACCATTTTAGGTTGTCTGTCTTTGGGCATGCAAATTTCCTTTACACTACTTAATTCTGTTCTTGAAGAATTCCTTTAAAAATTATAGCATCATGTTTTGTTTTTCAAAAAAGACTAGCCTGTGCATGTGTGAGTGCATATGTATGTGTGTGTGTGTGCATGTGTGTGTGTGTGTGTGTGTGTGTGAGAGAGAGAGAGAGAGAGAGAGAGAGAGAGAGAGAGAGAGAGAGAGAATTTTCAAATTACATCGATAGACTTCAAAGAGCTGATGAAGTAGTGATTTCTGTAAGGCTTGACTAGATAGGTCCATGGGTTTTGCATTTGTCCTAAAATATCTTCTTCATGCACAGCTTTGAAGAATTCCTTTGAGTTAACATTGACTTTCCCTAGCAGGCTTTTTTTTTTTAAAAAGGCAAATCAGAGACTGAGATGATTTTTCAAAATGGTAGCAACTTACAGAAAGGGATGCAAGTGAGCCTGGAGACCCTCCCCCTTCCAAGCAGCTACACATACCTGGCGATGCATGACAGCAGCCACTGAAGGCTGGCCTTCTTGTGCGGTCACCCACAGTCCAGCTTCTCAGAAACATGGAGACACTCTAGCATTCCTCCAGGTCTGTGTTCTTCCACAGGGACTCCTAGCTCTTTCTTCAAATTTCCTAGTTTGATGGAGTGTTAACAGCCGATTAAGGAATTTTTTGATGCCAGTTCTTTGCCTGGTTTTGCAGGAGTTGAGTCTCAAGGTTAAGAGCCCACAAACACCCTTATTGACAACGAGACTTTGTCCAGAGGTAAAGGAAGGACAAGAAAGGGAGTGAGGCTTGTAGTTGCAAACACATCACAAGGAGAGAAGTCAGTTTACTGGGAGGATCATTCAGGAAAAGACTTGGATGAAACACAAGATTCAAAATAAATTAAAGACAATACAATATTGGCAAGGGTAAAGGTGCTAGGGCTAAGTGTTCCAGACAGAAGTGGCAGGGTACACAAAGGCCTCAAAGTGTGCTCTTGTTTGAGAAATTATAATCTTTGTGATGCTCCCTAGAGTGGAGTCCCCCAAGATCAGAGTTTACTCTCAGATGCAGCCTATTGCATGTGGAGGCATCCGTCATGGCCTTTTTACTTCAGTGTACAGGAGGATGGGCCACTCACAAGCGTGGCCCACTGGCACTCTTAGAGCTTTTGCTGTTAACAGTGACGCTCATTCTCCTATTCAAGAGCCTCTTATTTCCAACTTTTTCATGACCCAGTTATTAGCTGTAAAACCTCAAGTCCATATGATGCTTGACAATAACTACAATACATATTTAATATCCATCAGTCCTCTTGTTTTTCTGATTGCTGCTACTGAGTGCTCTAGGCTGGGTAGATAATAAAGACTAGAGGTTTGTTTAGCTTTCAGTTCTGGGGATGGACAGTCCTAAGAGGATGTTGATGGTCCTTATTTGGCATCTGGTGAGAGCCTGATTGCTAAATACAGTGTGGAGGAGCGCTTCCCCTGTAAGACAGAGGAACTCTCTAGACAGAGTTTATAACAAAGTCACTAGTCCACAAATCCATGTGCCTGTTGATCGTTTGTGGCCAGCCACCTTTCAAAGGTTCCTGCCTCCAAATACCATCAGCATTTGACTTTGGAGATTCTGTTTCTAACATATGGATTCCGGGTCACATCTAAAACACAGTGTGATCATTCTGTCACTAGAAAATAAATTATAGATTAGATAAGAGTATTTATGGGCAAACAACTTCTAACCTATTTGTGAAAATTGCAATATTTTACTGAGATTTTAAAATGAGATTTAAAGAGAGCACGTGGGAAGAAGAAATATTTATGAAAAAAATCTATTATTCCCCAATATTCATGTAGGCCAAGTAAAACTCCAATCAAAATACAATTACGGTACTTGGAGATGTTATTTCTTAACTCTAAAGTGAGTGAGGAAGACCTTTTCAAGGAGTTGCTAATGATATTCTGGAGAGCAGAGGGTAGCTCGGTACCACGTGGAGCTTGGCAAGTTAGCTGAGCAGATAATTATGAGCATTTGTCTTTAGGAACATTGATTTTTGAGCCTTGACTCTGCCACGTGTAACTGTGGGACTTGGCCAAGGTCCTTATATTTTCTAAGTCTTTGTGTTCTTGTATGTGTAATGGGGCTTGTGATAATAATAGCAACCATTTCGCGTTTGTACAGACGGGGACACTTAGCAACATGCTTAGCACTTAACACTCAATAGATGTTAGTTATTATTAGCTTTAATTGATAACAAAATTATTTACAAAGCTATTTTTAAAAGGCATAAGATTTAGATAACTGGATCAGAAACTACTGTCTGTGACTCACATACCTACATCTGTTCATATAGAGAATTTAGTTTATAACAAAGAAATCCATCACAGATAGAGAGGGGTCATATCTGCAACCATTTATCCAAGTATATATGATAGATATTTTCACACATATGTGATAAACATTTATATACATATGCTTATAATAAAGGAAGCATCACTAAGAAAAATACACATTATTCACATATGTGTATATATAAGCCATAATAAAATGTATATATGCAATAGTGTCAATTTCAAAAGGTCAAAATTTAGCATCGTATTCAGTGAAGATGGAAAGACGACTCACGATTACAACTAATTTAAAAGAAACAACAAAAAGCACACAGCCCTTATTTGTTCTGTAACCTTACTTACTAGGAAGTATTTTGATTAGAATTCCCACTCAGTAAGTGTCTTTTTTTTTTTTTTTTTTTTTTTTTTTTTTGCCTGCTTGCCTGCCTGCCTGCCTGCCTGCCAAAATCAAATGCAGACGCTGGTGAAAAGGTTAATCACACTGTGCCTTTAAGGGGGAAACCCTCTAAAATCTGACTGCAAGTATTTAGGTAGAGTTGTAAATATGTACTTGGTTCTGAGTTAAATTTCAGGTTATTTTAATTATAAAAGCATTAATGACAGCAGGATACTTAATGAAATCATGGAGCATGAAATCAGCGTTATCATTTTAATGCATAGCCGAGTATGACAAACTGTAAGGTTCTTGTTCTCTTTCATGTCGATTACAATTTCCTTCTATTAGTTTCTACAAATAGAAAATTACATATAAAATTGAGTTTAACCAAATCTCTGTTAAAAATCAGGCAATCTGATTTGGTATTATATAACCACACTGAAATTTCATTTAATTTAGAAAGGGCTTCTCCCAGTGCCTTGAATACTAACTACTTTTCTCACAACACATATGTAGCTCTGGGTTTGACAGTTGAATAGTCCTTCCGCTGAACAATAGATCAAGATTTCAGCAGCAAGAATGATGGAAGACGAAATGGAGGAAGAGCTCGACTCAGCTTCTACAGGAGATTTTAAAAGCACTTCCTGAACCCATCTGAAATATTCACCCTTTTTTTTATTATCTTGGGAAAATAATTCTTTCTGAGAAGTCAAAGATTAAGGTGTCTGGTCTGACTGTCTCACCATGGGTCTCCATGAAGAGTAAAAGTTCCTAGAGAATGGATCCTCTGTTCTTCAGATCTCACTGAGTTGGTGTTCAGCAGTACTTCGTAAATTTGTAACCTTCTTTTTACAGACAGATAATAAATGATTAGGAATGAATTATTTTAACAAGAGTTTATTTGTGAAACAAAGCACAAGTCTCTAAGTTAAGAGAGAGATGGCCATGGCATGGAAGATATAAAAGAAAGGAGAGACAAGGCAAGGCCCCAATGTCCAGAATGGTCTTGACCTGAGTGCCAAGTATAGGATGCATGGTATTTGGCTGTATATTATTATTCTTTGCTGAGTGCATAGTATACTTTACAAAATTTGATATTCTTAAGGTAATTGCCTGAGTGCTATCAGTTGATATTACCATCACTGGAAATAATCTGAAAATCTTACACAATAAAATTCTAGGTTATTAGCTTAGTGGAAAGTTCTCAGTTATTGCACAGAGAAAGATAAGCTCAGAAGGAAATAATAGAATTCTCTTTGCCTAGTTCATTGTGGCTGGTCTTACTCTTAGAGCTGTCAATCCGAATCCGGAAGGCACCTGCTGAAATTTGCAGGTTCTCGTGTCTCAGGGAAAAGCATTAGAGCAGGGCCACATGGCTGTAAATAGAAGTTTATTAAGAGAAGGAGAGTACTTCTGAGAATAGAGGTGGGCTATGAGCGGAGGGAAGGCTCAAAAGGCTGTGGGCCATGTACGAGGCTATGCATGCTTGTAGGTCGTTTACACAGCACCCGTACCTCACAAGTGTGGTTGTCTGTCGCATTGCTGGTGCGTGCTCTTTCTTACATGTAATCCAGATGGGGAAGGGTTTCTGGTTTCTGCCAACTTGTTTCTTTTACACTGACTTGTTCATTTTGATGCTGCTGTCTCTGGTCCCTGTTCTGCTGCACACCATTTCTGAAGTGGACAGTCTTCCTAACCACGACATTTTTAGGAAGTCCTAACCTACTGATCACATTATGACTGGTCATGATGTCTGTAGGGCTCTGCTGGGATCTACCTTGTGTTGAATCCCTTACTCATTTAGTCAAAACGTCTCTCTGAGCATCTAGAATTATAATTCACAGCAGCCCATGTTCTTCCTGCCTTTAGCTAACTCTGTGCAGAGGGATGTGGCGAAGAGTTCCATCCCCTGACTCCAGATTCCTTAAGGAGATTATTTCAAAGGCCAAGTAGCAATGAAGAATAATAAATAGCACAGACTAGAAAGTCAGAATAAGAAGCCATTGGTATCGAAGTCAGCTTTACCTTCTGATAATGACTCTGGACACCTCCTTTGTGAAATAGAGGCCAACATCTGCACTCATGGGTTGCTTTTCAGGCCCGCGTAAGGTAATGAATGTGAACATACTTGGTATGCTTCACACGTCTGTGGCAGAATTATGACAGTAATATATGTTATTTATTATAGGTCACGGGTTTGTGCTTGCGAGCAAGGAGTTACCATTA
Source organism: Grammomys surdaster (assembly GCF_004785775.1). Lineage (NCBI taxonomy): Eukaryota > Metazoa > Chordata > Mammalia > Rodentia > Muridae > Grammomys > Grammomys surdaster. Next base: position 16,796,361 of record NW_021604565.1, read on the forward strand.
CTTTGAAAATATTTTTAGTTCTTCTACAGAGTGATGTTTACAGCTGCATCCAAAACACAGGAGCACAGAGGACTGTGTTTGTTCCATTTCTGGGCACGCCATTAGGCATCTTTTAGAGACAGCATAATTTAGCTAGGCATGGAGTGCAGATGCCAAATTGCTGTGCCAACCCCATGGGCGGAACAGTTTCTCCTCACTTTCCAGACCACTGTCTGAAGAAATTTCTTATTTGTCCTCAGTTTGCTGTGCTGGGATTTTCCCAGATAACCAACTGAAGTCAGAATGTGACATTAGCATCTAGGTCATTTGAGGCATCTTGGAGGAAGTCTGTACAGAAAATTTTAAATGAGCTTAAGATTCTAAGCTCCCATGATAATGGACAACAGCTCAGTGGGACTCTATTAGAGACTAGGCTGAGGTAAAGAGGCTTCTTTGGGATTCTCTGACAGGTTGAGAGCATTCATTTTGAGGAGGATCAAGATGATATTTCCTGGGGGAAACTACTGCATAACTGTGAACAGTCTATAGAATCCTGGAGACCCCATCTCCATTTAATTTAAACAATGTTGAAAAAAAATTTTTTTTGGTTCAACCCTGCAGGAGTTCGAAAGCATTCCTCAAAGGCTCTGGAAGGTTACATAGCCCAGAGGGAGTTGAAAACTAAATTGAATTCTTCAGCTTTACAATTTCTTTCCCCAGCTGGAGCTTACACCTTACATTATTTAACACACTTTGGAGTACTAGACTCTTTCCTCCTCTTAAGTCCCAGATAAGCCATAACTAATACTTAAAGAATTATGGATTCATAGAATAGACAGCTTAAAATAAACATAAAGATGCTTGCAATTCTCATGGAAAATAACAACTGTCTATTCCAAGGACTATAAATACGCCCTAGACCAGAGTTCTAAATCTTTTTCAGGGGAAGCCAGGCTGTTAAGCAAGTTAATTATATTGTCCTATGCGTCAGAGAGAAGGTCATGCGATGCTCTCCAGCGCCTATTGCGGCTCTTTGCATTATAAAGATTGCACTCTCATCAGAGTAACAATCAAGCCGTCCCTCTTTTGGTCACCACTTCATTTCATGCGTCCAGAAGCTGCAGCTCACGTTCCCTTAGCCCGGTGGAATTCAGAGACAGAAAAGGAGGAGCAGATGGGTGTCCAGGCAACCCGCTTCCCCCACATGAAGGGCTAGGGTTTTCGTAGTAGAAAGGTCTGGAGGTGTAACTGAAGATACAGAAAGAGTTGTCACAAAGGAACTGGTGTCAAAGGCAGGCTCCACCAGCAGCTTGAGTCAAGGAGAAATTACTGGACAGGGTGTTTCAGCAAAAGGGTGGCACCTCCACCTCTGTCACTGGCCTGTGTTGGCCTCTCCCAGTCCATGTCTATACTTTGTGTTAATTTTTACATTTTTTTATTCTTTGCCTATGGGTGTTTTGCTTGCATATGTGTCTGTGCACTATGTGTATGCAGTGTCTCCAAAGTCTAATCTCTGGGACTGGAGTTAAATATGGTTGGGTCCTTTGGAAAAGCTGACCCATCTCCTCAGAGCCTCCACCCCCACCCCCCTAAGCTATCAGGAGAGACACTTATCCTCACTAATACTATAGCGTGAGTGAGCAGACAAGGGGGGCTGTATGGGAAGGATCACCAAAGCAAACTATAAATTGTTACACGGTTTAGTGGAAGTCAGAGAATGTATCAGATTTTGTTGCTTTGATCAATTTAAGGTGTGTGTGTGTGTGTGTGTGTGTGTGTGTGTGTGTGGTGTGGGGGGAGGGAGGTTGGTTTAACTCAAACTTTCAGAGGATCCATACCACTGTTGTGGAGATAGCATGGTGGGGAGGAAGTAGACAGGGAGTCAAGATAAAGCAAGGGACACTATGCCACTGAAGACCATCACCTCCAGTAACTGGCACTCTCCAGTAACTGGCACCCTCCAGTAACCGGCATCTTCCAGTAACTGGCATCCTCCAGCTAGCTCTCATCTCTTTAAGTTTTCACATTTTCCCCAAACAGGAGGACTACCATATGGAGGCCAAACATTCAAAACATGAACAAGTGGAGGATATAAAATATTTAATTCCTGGCATGGAAGATGGGTAGATCCCTGGCAGAACTATAATTTCATTCTTTGTTTGTGGAGTCCCAAGGGCATGTCCTTGTCAGACGAGTGGCAAATTAGATTGGAAGAGAAAGGCCAGAGTGCAGTCTTGTTCCTATTCATTTAAAGACTAGCCACTTCCCAGCGTGTCTCCCTGCTTTCAGTCCTCTTGAGTTCTATTTTTCTAGCTCACCTTCCTTCTACTTTGGTTTCCAGTCTCTTCTGCATTTTATTTTTGGCCTCTCTGACCATGTGGCCACTTGGTCCTGTGATAGCCCTTCCATTCCTAGTATGGTTTACTCCCTTGGGGAGTGGACTGGTTGTCTGGGAGACCTGGCTGTCTAACAGCAACTCCAAAGGAGAGGACGGGAGCGAGGATGCTTCTCTGAGAAGAGCTGAAGGAGAGTGGAGGGAAATGTCTGCAGCATGGACAGGCCGTCTGCTTGGGCTGACAATGGCTTCCTGAATCCTCTGTCGGGTCACTCAGAAGGAAGAGACATGAGTGGTAGCTGTGGGGTACTGTCTTTTTTAAAATACAGAGGAGATGGTTCAGTGAGTCAAAGAACTGGCTGCTCTAGCCTGATGACCTGAAGAAAGCCAGTGCCAAAGGTTGTTCTTGGATCTCTGCATGCTTGCTATGTCATATGTGCCCAAACTTATCATACACACACACACACACACACACACACACATACATGCACACACATATACACACATGCATACATATAAGCACATGCGCACACACTCACACACACACACTCACACACATATATTCTCTCTCAAACACATACAAACTCTATCTCACACACACACATACTCTCTCTCTCTCTCTCTCTCTCTCTCTCTCTCTCTCACTCACACACACACACACTCACCAGTAACAACAACAATAAAATTAATTAAAATAGTGCAATAGTAGGAGAAGGAATTGACTTTTCTAGGGGAATATTATAAAAAATAGGAAAAAGATAATTTGCAATATATAATAACTAGTTTTTAAGGGTTATAAAACCTTTTTTCTTTGAATTAAATTATCTACTAAACTAATAAAAGCTAAGCATTCTTGGCTAAAGCATTCCAGGGTCTCTCTCTGCCACCCGCTAAAGCCCCTCTGGAGAATCCCTGGCTTGGTGGAAAATTTTAACCCTTGGTAGGATGTTTTCAGTTTCCAAAGCATTTTCAAGTATCCTACATTGGATCCTAAAAAAAAACAAACAAACAAACCCTAATCATCACCATCATCATCACCACCACCACCACCACCGCCACCACCACTATCTTACAGCCAAGGAAGTCAAGCCAAGACTGCCAAGGGTAGTAGCCTACTCGTTCCGGTCCTCAGAAGAATCTCAATAGTCATCTGTCCAAGAGAATGGGCCACAGCTGGGCTGGAGTCTCCTAAGAGGTACCTGTAGTCTGGTATGAAGTCCAGACTGTAAGTAAGTCCTATAAGTATTCAGTTTTTAAAACATAAAGCTAAAGACTTGAGTGGGTGTTTCTGTGTTTTGTATCTTCTATTTGAGCCAAGGGGATCCTTGTATGTCTGACTGTTTTTTCTATCACATGTTTTAAGTGATCTTAAAGGGTCTGTCTCCAGGTCTGAAACAAAGGAATCAGCCAGAAGTATCAGAAAAGAGTCTAGTGAAAATTAGGAGATTAAGCAGCTTTTAAAGTAGTTGAGAAAGGAGAAGCAAACATACAATGGAAAGCATTGAGTTGACACTGTTAAACAATACTGCTGGCCTTGTCTAAACTCAGGAGCCATTTAAAAAGAGCCACAGGTCCCACCTGTCACCCAACTCCAGGTTTGCAGAGCAGATACACAAGAATGGAGTCTGTTGCTGAAGAAGCACCCCTGTCTCTTGCTTCTCTTTTATATTGAGAATCTCCCTCATTTCTCCTCCCTGAACCTTCGTCTTCCACAGCTTCTGATGGATTTGCTTTTTATTTATTTTTAATTTTTTTTATTGGATGTTTTATTTACATTTCATATGTTGTCTCCTTACCCCATCCCCCACCCACCCAGGAAACCCCTATCCCCTCATCCCTCCTCCTTCTTCTCTGTGGATGTAACCTCTATCTACCCCCCCACTCCCACCTCCCCACCCTCAAAATTCCCACCCCCTGGGGCGTCCAGCCTTCATGAGGTCAAGGTTGGATTTGCTTTTTGCTCTTCGATTGGCATACTCGGCTCTGCTGATTCCTCTGACTCTGCCCCTGACATCTCCTCTGATTTGCTTTCCCATCTGCCTGTAATCTAGTCACATGCTTTTCTCTTCAAAGTACTTCATCCTTTCTGACCATTTCAAGTCTCTCTTCAATGATGAAAGGGAAAAAATGGACTGCAAGGAAATTGCACAGTTTGGATACCTGATTCTCTGTGTTCTCTAGTATCTATAATTGTTATCTGGAAAATTGTTATTCTGGTTTTATTTTCATTTCCTACAGATGACAGTATGTTTTAAAATATTCAAAACTAACGGTTATACTTTTAATACATGACAAAATGTGGTCTGTATAAAGAAAAAGTCTGGCAGAAAGTAGATTTAGAAAGAACCCAGAAGTCATGGGTCAAAGGTAGGTGGCATCCTGAGGTTCCACAAATGTCTGATCCCCAGGGCTCTTCCCTGAGGAGGGCAGCATAAGTCAGGTCAGGGAAGACGAATCTACTGTTGCAGCATTTTGGGTTAGCATTGAATACACCTCAGCTGACCTTGTGGACACTGGACTTCTGCCTTTCTGCCTAGGATATTTCTAGTGGCACCGGAGATTAATTTATGGATATGTGCAGCCGCTTAGCTTACCTGTCTTCACTATTGAATCAAATAATCAGAAATCCATTGAACTCGAGGTTGTCTTGCATTTTGATTAGCTGGTCAGGGTTTTACTTTGCATTTCAATTAGATGATAAGGGTTTTATCATAATATAAAGTCCAACTAGCTCATGTTATAACAGACAGTTTTCAACCAGTTACAATCACATAACAGATCAAAGCCCCAAGAAGGCAAATCTCACATCTTTCTGTGTTCAAAATGAGGCAAGCACCTGCCTGTAGCCACTTAGATGTGGCCTCTACTTTCCTTCTGTTTTCATCCTGGAGAAGCCCCTGTTTCTGCTGCCAGGTGGAATTCTCAGGATGTCTGGTTCTGAAAACTGCCCAATTCCTGAAGCTTTCTTTTTAAATACACAGACACATTTGACAAATTTCTTTTCTTTTCACAGAATTTTCCCACTTTTGCCTTTTCTTTCTGGTCACTGACTTACTGATGATTTACTCTCAAGCCCTATAGTATATGTTCACGGGGAAAACCCAGCCCATCACCAGAGCCCTCCCCGTGGTCCAGTCCACCCACCCAGGTTATTAGCTTGCTAGTGGCATCAGTGTTCTAGAATTCCCTCGAATGCTTTCAAATCCCCTCTCTCCTCCCATTTGCATGATAATGGTACTCTACGTATTTTCTATCTGCAAGGTTCCCTTGACTTTGTCTCCTATTTCTCTTGTATCAAGGAATTGATTGTCTCAGCAATTATTCTTATAGAAAAGGACAGTTTAGTGATTGATTCTTTCTGTTTTTCAGTTCATTTTTCATTTTCTGGGTAATTCCTGGAATTCTGAAATATGGTTTTTATGATTCTCCGTTCTACATGTTACCATTTGATTCTCACTGTTGCACAATACTTTTCAGCTCTGTCTTCTGCTGCTAGCCTCTAGGCTCTTTAAGATCAAGCAGTTTTGTTAGAAACGTAGAGAATACCTTTACAGATACTTTCTACCCCACAGGCAATGAATGAGATGCTACCAGGGCTTTGATTATTAAGGTCTGTAGAGAATTAAATTTGCTAACTGTTAAGACTACCCAGTTGTTCCTGTGGTGGACACACACTTCAGTAGCACCCTTGGGACAGACAGGATAGGAGGAGCATTCTTTCTGAATCAGGATTATAGAATAACACCAATAAATAAATAGATAAATAACCACCCTCTTCCTGTCTTGGTGTTTCCTCTGGAACCTCAAAGCTGAAAACAGTAATTTCTAAGTATCTCCACATTTTAAAGCTAGTGTTTGACTATGTGTGTAGAATTTACACAGTGAGTAATAAACATGTTTTATCAGCAGTATTGAGATGACCATAGAAAAGATTAAGAACCCATTAACTGAAGTAGTCTACAGACTGGGCCTATGCTTCATTCTTCCTTCATGGTCTTGCTGGTGATCTTACTTACCAAGGCTTCCAGAGTGATTGCAGTCAACCCTGCCTTCTCATCGCCTCACAAGGAGCATGGCTCCCACTGAGAGTAAAAGCCCCAAACCACACACTGCCTTCTAACGTCTGACAGGAGCAGTTCTCATTTTCTCCCTACCCTCCTCACAGTAACCTCCTTACTAGTCTCCAAGTCTGTCAACATGCACTTGCCTCAGGCTTTCATTCTTCTTGGCTCTGGTTAATCACCTCACCTTCTTTAGCTCTTTGCTTAAGTACCCATCACTTTCTTACAGGGGTCCACCCACCATCCCATTTAAAACAGCCCTATAAATTCTAGTGTATCCAGCTCCTGTGCTCTGCTCTACTTTGTGTATAGCAGCAACACTTTACCATGAAAGCTTTCATCACTTTATAGTTCACCATGTTTCTCTGAGGGTGGGGTTTTTATTTTTCTGCTGTTCACTGATTTATGCTAAGCACTCAGCATGCTGTTAGGACATGGCTTGCCCTTGTTTTCAGTACCTGCCATAAGCTGAGACAGGATGTGCAAGAATAAAAGATGGCCCATCAAACCCATTTCCCATAACAGCAATATTGTTCCCTGCACATGACTCCAACTCACACATCAGCTCTAGAATTCTTCAAAGTGGTTCTTTCACTCAAATTATCTTCCATTATTGTTTACCAGGAGCTAAGGAAACTACTTAGAGGTTTTTTTTTTCTCGCAAAAGCAGTCTCCCCCTTCATGTGTAGGTAATAGGAAAAGGTTTTCTGCCTCATTTTCCTCTTGTTCTATTCTATTTAACTTTCAGTGTCTCAGTTTACTCCCTTCTCAGCTGAAGGAGACAAGCTTTCTGTGTTATTTTATCTAAACAGAAGGATGAAGAGGATCAAGTGAACACACCTAGGCAAAACCAAACAAAATCAGGAAGGAGGGATAAGATACATGAAATTAGTTTCAACAGCATTGTCCACAAAGCCAACCTGTATCATTAGGGTCATGAACATGGAGGTTGTGGTAACTGACGTCACAGATCTTATGTGTTCAAATCTCAAAATCACAAGAAAACATGCTGATTCTGAGTCCTGATGCTTCTTTACAAATCATACCTATGAGGAAGAAGGACCATAGGGTTTGAAGCTTAGAAACAGAAACTCATGCTGACTCAGCACCATATTTTGTGTAGATCTTGATCTGTCAATGTCTAGAGTAGGAATAATGACACCCAAGCCATCACTTTCCCAGAGTTGTAGGAAAACAGAAAAGAAAATTCTTTTTTTTTTTTAATTTTAGTAATTAATTTCCTCCATTCCCAGCAGTTCTTTAGGAAGCTGGTGGTTTTTTTTTCTTTTTTTTTCAGACAGGGTTTCTCTGTGTAGCCCTGGCTGTCCTGGAACTCACTCTGTAGACCAGGCTGGCCTTGAACTCAGAAATCTGCCTGCCTCTGCCTCCCAAGTGCTGGGATTAAAGGCGTGCGCCACCACTGCCTGGCATAAGAAAATTCTTTAGGAAATCAGTTTGTTTTCTGTTTTGTGGATATTGGAATCACTTAAAATTCCAGGATTAAAGAGGTTTGTTGATTGGCCACTGAGATGAGAAAACAACGGCAACAAACTTGAATATTATTCTATTTACCCACACCAGAAGAAGTAATCTTTTTATGCTCAAGTGTTAATGCTTGTCAATTGGGAAATCCAGCCATCAGCTTGAGATATGGGCTGTGGGAAGATAGTCTGATTGAAACTTCTCACCAGCTAAGAACCAAGAATTCCAGTATAGTTGATAACATTTCCTGCAAAACTAGTCCTGCAGTGACTTGAAGTGCCAGGGTAGGTTGATACCCAGGGGTGCCTTCCCCTTCTCACAGGAGAAAGGATGAGGAAGGGGGAGGGACTGTGTGTAGGAAGGGTGACTGGGAGGAGAGGGGTGGGCTTTGATCAGAATGTAAAGTGGATAAATAAATTAATTAATGAAAAAACATTTGCTGTGAAGATTGTCAATGAAGGAACAGCAGCTCTCTGACATAGAGGACGTCAAAAGAGCAATGAGCCAGATTGACAGCCAAAGCCTTAACCTTCGAATAAATAGGCCCAGATATTTTTGTTTCCAGAAATTATGGCAGCACTAATAAGCCAGATTCATCATCCTTTTTTCCTAGGACAATTAAATGAGCAAATAATAGCAAGAAGAAGAAAAAGGAAAGATCATTCAACGTGGCCACACTGGAAAGAGGAACAAACAGGCCTAGTGACTGACAGCCACCCTCCAGTCCATCTCGGGAAATGTGACATGAAGTTTAAATGGAAGGCCAGAGATACACATAACCTAGCAGTCCAGGTCAGGGTGTGGTTCTGTCATAAGCATCGTTTCCAGTCTCTCTTGCAAGGTTACCTGACAAGCTGCCAGCACTGTGTGAAATCTCCTTCCCAGAATCTAGGTGATCTCTAGGTATTTTTCTCTTTATTACAGCTCCTTCTTTTGGATATAAATATGGAAAGTAGGAGGATTTTATATTTTATATAAGATTAAAGAATTTTACAAAGGCTGAATTTGAGGGACTCGACTTAAAAAAAAAAAACCTCAAAAGCAATCGTAAACTTTCCGCTCTCTGTTTATAAAAATGCAATGCAAAACTTTAGAAGAAATGTAGAAGGAATTAACTGTTTTGTACATCAAAGGAGGTAGTAAGTGGAAGCCAAGTTCACAAGAATCAAAGGAATCACTGTCACAACAAGAAAATCGGCACCTTGAATTACTAAGCTCCTCCATGATCCTAAGTCACAGACTGAGTTCCTGCTAGCTAAGAGAACAGGGTGGGGGAAAGAACGATACAGGGAAGACCTACTAACTGCTTTTGTCAATTTCCACTGTCTCCAAAGATGAGCTAGGAGAATTGAGTTAAACACACAAATAAAATGTGGGTTTGAGAAAAATCACCAACATTTTAAAACTGAGTATCATTTCTCTGCCTTGCTTATTTACTCAGATTCAAATGCACAGACATACATACAATGCATAAAAGCTTCATTATTGCTTGCTTTATTTATGTAGAGCTAGCACAAAATAGTGTGACACAAAGCAAAGTATGTTGGCCAGCGGCCCATCACTATAACATATACCTGAGATAAGTTTACTCATACAGAGAAATGGTATATTTTGGCTCACGTTTGGGGGCCCTGATAGGGAGAGACTCGTTGCTTTTAGGCCTTTGGCTGTCGGGGGCACATCATGATGGAAATGTATAGATAACAAACCCTTCATTTATTGCTGAGAGAGAAGGGCTATAGTCCTAATATCCCTTAAAGGCATATCCATCGATAATGTGATACCCACTTCGGGGCTTTACCTGCTATAGTAGAATTCTAGTAGAATTATTATATCTAAGGTAAACATTAGAATGAAGTAGCTGGTTTTTTTTATTGCATCTAGGGTAGATGTTGGAATGAATAGTTTTCTAGAAGTGCTTCGACCTTGAAGAACTCTTTGTGGGAAACAGTGATTATTTTCTGTGATCCACAGAGTTGTTTTTCTGAAGGAGCTTACAGTCTTTGCTTGACTCTTGTCACACACAGTCCTGACATGCCTGGAGTGTCTTGCATTATTGGGTATTACAAATGGTGCTCAAGGACTAAAGTTGCAGGGCCGTGATGTTTTCCTTCACAAAATATACAAATTTGAGCAGGGGCTTTGATGTGAGGAACCAGTTTTACCCAACAAGCAACTGCCTTAGTCAGGGTTTGTATTCCTACACAAAACATTATGACCAAGAAGCAAGTTGGGGAGGAAAGGGTTTATTCTGCTTAAACTTCTACATTGCTGTTTATCACCAAAGGAAGTCAGGACTGGAACTCACACAAGGCAGGAACTTGGTGGCAGGAGCTGATGCAGAGGCCATGGAGAGGTGCTGGTTACTGGCTTGCTTCTCCTGACTTGCTCAGCTTGCTTTCCTATAGAACCCAGGACTACCAGCCCAGGGATGACACCACTCACAATGGGCCCTCCCCCCTTAATCACTAATTGAGAAAATGTCTTGCAGCCGGATCTCATGGAGGCATTTTTTTCCCAAGGGAGGCTTCTTTCTATGTGATAACTCCAGCTTGTGTCAAGTTGACACACAAAACCAGCCAGTACAGCAACTTTTGTGTAACAGTCTATAAATACACTTTTGTGAGGCTGTTCCAGATTCAGTCCACAGAGGCTGGATCTCCCTGCTGCCACCCAAGCCGTAATACATCCTCAGTGTCTCCCTTTCTTCCATCAACCAGCAAGACTCAGAACACTCAGATCTCTTAATATGTTCACATGCAAGCTTGGGACTAAGTCTTCACCACCTGACCCTGTAGGCAAGTGTCACTTAACATCCAAATTATAATATGATAGTTCTGGAGTCAGAGAACATATGTTCAAACTCTGCCATTGGCCAGCTGTGTGACCCTGAATAACTCCATTGACCTCTCCAGACTTCAGCATCTTCACTTCCAAAGGAAAGAAAGAGCTCCTGATGTACAATGAGTGCTCTTACCCTTGGGCATTAAGACATGGCTAACACTGTTGCCAAGCCCCTGATCCCTTTACTCAGTGCCTGCCTTCCAGTTGCTTTGAACGCTCATGCAAAAATATCTCAGCTAATCTCCTCTTTGAGAACTTATTGTTTCACAAGTGTGTGCTACCCACTCTGCCATACAGGGCTGGCAACCAAGGACTGACAGACTATTACAAAAGGCCCCAGGCCCCTCCTCGCCTCAGGACAGAGCAAGCTAGAGCTAGACTTCCTGAGGTCCCATCCTTGTTCTGCTTCTGTCTTTCTTCCATCTTGCTTTCTTCCCTCCATTAGAAGAATTTTTTTTCCTCCCTAAAAAGCATTTCCTCCCTGGATGACATACATGTAAATCTGTCATAGGCTTCTAGAAACAAGACCTGACACAGGAAGCATGTTCTTAAGGCACGTGTACTCTAGTTGTTTAGCAATTCTGAAATCAGCTTGTACCTTCAATGACTGTTTGCTACATTGAATCATAAGCACACACACACACACACACACCACACACACACACACACACACACACACACACACACACACACACACACACTAAGGGTCAATGGTTTGAAGAAAATCCTGAGATAACAACAGGACATTTCTTTACTGTTCTTTACTGGATCATCAATTCTTGATGGCACAGGGGACCGAATTTATGTAGAAACAACCATTCAATGACTCTGAGTTGAGTCACTGAAGTGCTGAAGAGAAAGACCAAATGGAAAAAAGTTCAGCTTGTTTTAAGCTCCACATCTTGCTTTTATTTTTCTTACAATGCAGGCAAACAGTGCTTATACAATAAGCTTTAAACACATACTCTTACAAGACCTCTTACACATTCATCTTTCATTTTTACTTATTTATTTTTGAGGCACAGAATCTCACATTTTAGTCCAGTCCCTGCACCTAGACAGCCTTAGCTGTCCTTACATGCCCTATCTGATGTGTTCACTTTACAAAACGATGGAATTATAGATGTGTGCAGCTATAAAAATACACAGGTTAAAAATTACAAACAAATTCAGTGCAGTGATTGTAACAGATGTGAAACTGTATGTGGTGAGAAAAAGAATGGTATTTTGGGTGACCAAATTAGAGAAGAAAAATATCACTCCTTCTAATTGTCTCCTGAGTCAAAATCAACTCCAGATGGATTACAGACCCAGAAGTGACAGTAGACCAATGAATTTAGCTGCAAGAGAACACACAAAACCATCTCCACAAGCTCCATATTTGTGAGGACTCATGCTTATTGTGCAAGGCCCCAAAGACTTCAGTTGTTTTAAAAAAATAAACAATATATTGAATCATATTAATTTAAGGACTGATCTTCATTAAAACCCAGCACTAGAGATGTGACAAAACCAGTGGGGGAGTAGAAGACAGTATTTGTTAGAGTTTCTATTTAATAGGAGGCTGTATTCTTTACAATATAAATACCTACCAAACTGCAATAAGGACATACATAACCTGAAGGTATAGAGAGCAGCATCATATGGACAGAAATATCATAAATAAGGGCATCACATGGTCAAAACACATATGAAGGTGCTTGACTTCATTACTCATAAGAAAAATACAAAATAAAACCATGTTCTGGACCACTGTAGAGCTAGGAATGGCGAGATAATGTCAGGATGCGAGCATCTCAAGTAACTACAGCTTTTGGCTGCTGTTGGTGGGAATGTAAAGTCAGCTTCTGCTCAGTTTAGATATCTACTCTGGCCCAGCAATTCTGCTTTGAGGTATGTGCCCAACAGAAATGTATATAAATGTTCATCAAAACGGAAATACAAGAATTTTTATAGCAGCACTATTTGTAGCAGCTCCCCTACCCAAACTATGAATAGCAAAATGCCCATAAATAATGCAATGGATCACTGCACTGTGCATATTGATACAATGAAATGAAGCATCCCATGTGTCTGCTGGAGATGGGTCCCAGGAACCCAGGATACGAGAATCTACAGCTTCTCTCGTTCCTTACTTAGTGACTTATTTGCACTTCATTTTACGTCTTTAATTCATCTCTAGATTACTTATAGGATGTAAATGTCATCAAACAGCTTTTTATTCTGTTTTGACAAGGGAAGAACTATATGAAGGAAGCTACCTGCTCAGTATGTACACGTGCTTAAGTTTGCAGATGCAGAATCTTGTGTTTGGAGGATTTGCTGTTTTATTAGCAATCGTGGCACAAACATCACAAGGACAGATTTTACTTAATTTGTGATGGTTTGACAAGTACCTTTTCATTTTAAGATGGTATAAGGACAACCATCTTCCATAAAAACCAAATTTCAAATTTTAAATTCTGTTATTTTTCAGACCAATGATATTTGTTTGATTGACTTTTCTTCTCATTTTTCTTTTTGCCCTCTTTCATTAAACATAGATTCTTGACTCATACACTGTATACTGATTACTGTTTCTCCTCCACTCCTCTGAATTCTTCCTTTCCCATCTGGATCTATTCTCTATTTCTCATTAGAAAAGAATAGACTTCTAAGAGGTAACAACAAAACGTAACAAAATAAAACATAATGACACTTAGCAGAAACTATTGTATCAAAGTTGGACAAAGCAAATCGACAAAAGGAAAAGAACCCTAAGAGAAGGCACAAGAATCAGAGACCCACTTGTTCCTTCATATACTTGGGAGTGCCATAAAAGTACTAAACTGGGAGCTGTGATGCATACACAGAGTATGCATACACTGGCACATACCCGTGATGTCCTGTGCTTGCTGCTTCACTCTCTGGGATTTCATACGATGTTTGCCTGTTGCTTTAGAGGGCCTTGATCTTGTTCCTTCTTTCCCTCTAGCTCCTATATCTCCTCTTTCCCTGAGCTCTGAGAAGAGGGATTTAATGGAGATATTCCATTTAGAGTTGTGTGTTCCAAGGTCCACACGTCCCCTCTCTGCACAATGTCTGGCTATTTATACTCATCTACCTCAGGAGGCAGGTTCTTTGATGATGGCTGAAAAAGGCACTGATCTGTGAGTATAGCAGAATCTGATAGTCGTTTGTGATATACCTGCAAGGCTCAGCTCCCTGATATTCAGATGCGCATAAGGGGAAAAAACGTACACTCTCCTATGCACTGTGCTGCTATGCTATGATGGTCAATATGTTAGGAACATTCAATATAGTGTTGTTTATGATATTTTCAACTCAGGGTGGGCTTATTGGAATGTAACCCTATTGCAAGCTAATAGTCATATGTACATATATAATGACTATTATTAGCACAATGATAAATCCACCCAGACTTTAGAAGGGCATACAATATATAATTCCATTTGTATATATTCCAACAATAGTAACTAGTTAGAATATTCTGGAAACCACACTAATTATTGCCTTTGAAGGGCTGTAGCACCTGAGATCAGGATTAAGAGTCCTCTGGGTTTAGTTTGTGACCAGCGTGCTATTTGCATAGATAAGTTTACCTGAAAGCTGGGGAACTTTATCAATTTCATACTTTTTGATAAATATGTAAAATGAATATGTTTGAACACCAGCACTTTTCCTGCTTTGCTAATGGTGTTTGGGTAATGATTGGCTTATAACTGGTAGTCTCTTGGTTGAGAAAAATCTTAGAGTGAGCCCAGACTTTCCTTCCTTTTCCCTCTTTGGTATCTGTAAAGCCAGACTTGATCCTGAAGTGCTAGCCCATGAGTGGTGAGGAAGGTCAAGGCTAGACCCTAGGAATAGTGTCCTGGAGAGCTGGAAGTTGCAAGTGACTTGGAGGGTCACTCTGCTCATGTATGAAAGTCACTGTCAGTCTAGAGCATCTGTCACAGCATCTGTCACACAGAGCCCACCTTTGGTCCTCACTGATAGATTACTGAGCTCTAATCCACCCATAGTCTCTAAGTCTGGAAGACCTGAGGACCTCAGGTCTGGAGACCTCACATCGGTTATTCTCCTTATCTTCCCACAGGACCCATGGAAAAGACTTATGGGCCATTTATTTATTTATTCATTTATTTATTTATTATTGCATCAATTTGAATATTTTCTCCCTCTTTGCACCTGAAAATCTCTAATCCTTGAAAGAAAAAAAAAGTACTAGTGGCAATTGTTAAGCTAGACCACACAACAGTTTCTTTGAAAAAAAAAAAATTCTCCCCTCCCCTTGTAAACTCATTCAAATGAAACCAGAGAGGAAGCCAGCATGAAGTCAACAGGATCCCAAAGCCCCGGAAGAAAAATGGCTGAAGAGTGGAACATTCTAGGCCTTTCTGCTCCTAGCTGTGGCCAGGCAAGAGGCAGACAGTATTTAGAAGTGGTGCTGTGGCCTTTATCTCTGAACTCCACTTCTCAGCCCAGGGCTTTACTGAGAACACTTATTGAATTCTACTTTGTTATTCTCTTCTGTACTTTCTGTCTTCCAGCTGGGGTGGAAAAGGAAACAGCCAAGCAGACAATTACATTGCTGATGTGGGGTTTTCAGAGGGAAATTATGGGGACTACCCAGCTGTGGTGAAACTCCTCAGCAACTTCCCGAAGGACCCATTATTTGACAAACGGCAACTATTAAAAACGATTTACAGCCACTCGCCAACTTTACCATGCTGTTAGACTCACTTGAGCCTTACCTAGCTCTTAAAATGAATACAGATGGCCAACCCCTCTCCCCTGCAAAATGGTGTGGAATTTGATGACTGAGCCTCAGAAAGTTAAAATCTACATCAATGTTTTCTCCCCATAGGCCTTATTTTACTCGTTCTCAATTTTTCTCTCCTAAATACTATTTCCCGTCAATGTCATTTTGCATTGGAATTTTTTTTTCCTCACTAAAGAGAACTCTGAGTTTGGTTTTTTAGAGCCTTATTCCAAAGACAGAAGCAACCTCTTGAATTTCTTTTCATCCTTACTCTTTAAAGATGTTCATTGTTTAATTATATTCATTTTCTGTCTTTATTCCCTTTTCAGATTCACCAAGAAAGGTAGACACCCGAGGCAAGTGGTAAGACTCACTCAGACCCCGCTGTGGAGGCAAGCTGACAGATCCTAGGTATGGCCTGGTGTCCCCGTCGTCTTGTTATCTCAGAATCTTGAGGAGCCTCGGTGAGGAAGAAGGTGAACAGAAGCGGCAGTTCAGTAGCAGCCTTGGGCAGATGGAGAGGTAATTACTTCAGGGCAGCCGTTCCTGAGCTTGACAGCAACTTAGGGGACCCACTGGAAGACTGTGGAAAGGGGCTGATGTCTGCTTCATTTTGTATTTTCACTTCCGAGGCTGCTGCTCTGTGCAATTAACACCTAGGAAATAGGAAAGAAAGTTATTCCTTTCCTTGAAGAAACACTCAAGAGACTTTCCAGTAGGTTAAAATTGTAACAAATGAAAAAATCAAAACAAAAACAAAATGTTTTTTTGTGGCAAATAATGATTAGAGCCCAGCTAAAATGAATCACTTCCAAGCTGTACACTTGAGAACTAGAGAGTAACGGACTATTTTGATTAGAGGCAACATGCATGATTTTATTACTTGCCTATTGTGGTGGTTTGAATATGCTTGACTCAGGGAGTGGCACTATTAGGAAGTCTGGCCTTGTTGGAGGAAGTGTGTCGTTGTGCGCACGGACATTAAGACCCTCATTCTAGCTGCCTGGAAGCCAGTCTTCTCCTAGCAGCCTTCAGGTGAAGATGTAGAACTCTCAGCTCTTCCTGTACCATTTGTGCCTGAATGCTGCGGTGTTTCTGCCATGATGACAATGGACCAAACCTCTGAACCTGTAAGCCAGCCAGCCCCAGTTAAATGTTGTCCTTGTATGAGTTGCCTTGGTCATGGTGTCTGTTCACAGTAGTGAAACCCTAAGACACCTATGTCTTAGCTAATTGTTTTTTGTGGGGTCTCTATGATATGGAGAAGATAGTGAACATCTTCCAAAACTGTACCTGAGTGGCCAGCTTCATGGCCTTGAGAGCAGATAAAAGGTAAACTATGTCCCATCGAGGTTACATTTGTCTATCCCATTGTATCAAACACCTGCAATCATAATGAGAAACTGAAGGGCCATGAAAGACAGCTTGGTTTCTGGTTGAGCTCAGGCTGGAAATCACCGGAGACCCCAGGTGATCCTAAGATATGGCATGCGTTTCGCCAAGCTCCCAGACTCCATGCTCCTGACAAGAGGCTGCAGCCCTCCATAGATTTGGGTCCTTCAGTCATGTAAGGGCAACGCCTCTACTAGCTCCTCCACAGGGAGAGAGAGTGACTACAGACCACGGAGCCTCAAGACAGATCTCCATATTAATGAGATACCTAAAGGCCAGAGGGGCATAGCCAGTTAAACATTCCTTTCTAGATGCTCCTCCCTGCAAAAGGTATTTAACCTCAGGCCTGCCCTGAAGAAATTGAGGTATAGTTTCTCATCTTCTTTTCACCATGACAATAAACATCTTAAAACCATAGACCATTTCTCTCTCATTGAAATCCACTGTGGGGAACAGTGGAGCAGGCTTTCATCTACAGAGCCACAGTTTAATCTCCCACAGAAGACCTCTCTGCACTCCCAGCCACATCGACCACCAACCCAAGCAAGCCAGGAACTCTCCTCTCCATGGGGCACAGACAGAGCTTCTCTTCCTTTCTCTCCTCATTGGCCATGGGCCAATCCAGCCTGTATGCCCCCACTTCATTCTCAGCCCTCCCAGTGGCACCTGGGGGCTCAAGAACCTGAGAACCAGATAAGAAGCTAGCTCTGGTGGGGTCCTGAGGCTACACATAGCCTGACATCCACCCAGCGCCAGTATGGGGAGAGCACAGTCAAATTCCCCTCACCTCTGTCTCCATGAGTAGCCCTAGCCCCATGCAGAGACAGATGTGGGACACACCCACACTACAACCAAACAACTAAACCCAACAAGAAACTAGAAGCCCATCCATGGAGAAGACATTTTGTCCAGGAATCTCTTAGCCAAGGACTCCAACAAGAACTCAATAGGGCTTCCAAATCTTTTCTGATAGACATTTTAAGTGTCTTATGGTTTTTGTTTTACTTTTGCTTGGTACATGATTAATAAACTCACTTATTTGAAACAGAAAGTATGGTTCTCATATGTTATTCTCCACAGGGGATGCCCCTCCCATGACATTGTGATGCTAGCTGGGTGTGTGTGTGTGTGTTTGTGTGTGTGTGGAAGATGCCTGCCAGCTGGGATGAAAAGAATTTGGCACAATTTAACTTGCTCCCAGTATCGAGTTGTAGAGAATTTTATCCTCTTCCCAAGAACCCCACCAACCCATTCAACTCTTATCCCCTTTCTCCCCTAGCACTAACCCTGATTCAGTAACAGAAAAACCACCGTGGGCAAGCAAGTACTCAATTCTGAATCTTTTGCCTTGAGAAACTAGGATTTTGTGGTTTCCCATTAAGTGAACAACTTTGACAGCTGTAGACATGTCTAGAAAATAGGTAAATGCTCTAAGGACACTCTGAGTGGGGAGGGATGACAGCAACATCCTGAGACACAGAGACAGAGACTAAAGGGAACAGGCTGTCATTCTCTGCAGAGCCAAGGTTAGGTTCTTAGGTTATAAAACAGAAAATAATGTCTCCTCCTAGGTTAATATGAAGACAAAACTCAAGCAATAGGTTTGGCTTGGAACCAGGTAAGAACAGAAAAAAGTTTGCCATTTCCTTCTTGTTCCTCTTCCTCCAAACAGACTCCTAATTCTTTTCATTGTCCACCTCTCGGTTACATCCCATTCAAGCTGAGGAGGGCAGACAGTATATTCGTTGTTTGGCAGATGTGTGATGATCCTACTTTGTAACTGTGGAAGAAGATAGGATGCTAAAGGATGACCAGCAGGCTTTGGTACATCCTCTTGGTCATTTGCTTCCTTGGACACAGAATTTCAACACGTTTACAAGAACTGGACTACAACTGCGTATGTTTCTGTGAATTTTTTTCAGGGAGGGTTAAATATGTGTGACATCATTTCATGGGTTTGGGGCTCAGGATGAATAAAAAGGAAAAGGGTGAAAGCTGGTGAATGCTGGGATTCTCCTGCTTCCTGGTCCACCAGAGTGTCAACTACTTGTCACCCCCACCCTCACCACAATGAATGCAGCCCTCTGTAGCCAGGACTTAAATGAACCCTTCCTCTTTTAAGATGCCAGTGGGGGAAAGTCACTAACACAGCACCTCACACAGATCAGGATGTGCACAACCCCCTTGTATTTTGCTATTAAAGCCCGCTCTTCACACCACAGGATATAAATGACAAATACTGGCTTCTTTTCATTTATGAGCACACATGTCACTTCACTATAGACAGGAAAACTACCAGGCTTCACACAAGAGAGCACCCGCTGAGGGCTTCAGGAATAATCTTCCTCCGTAATGTGAAATGGAATGTTGTTGATGTTCTAGCATGTACCCTTCTGTTCTGTCTGTCCCCTCTGTCAGGGCAACTATCTCCCTCCATGCAAGCATGTGTCCCTGCATAGTGCTGTGGCTGTGCTCTCTCAGGGCACCAGAACTGTATGTCCCAGTCCTATCCTATAGCTTTTCTAAAACTTTGGTCCTAGGAGTCTGTGGGGACGCTTGGGTCTGCCTTTATTCAAACATAAGCTAGTAGTGTAGGGGACAATTGCGTCAGAGATACTTTGACTATTGCATGATCTGAGGTGAACACTCCCTTTCCTCCAAGTGAATAACAACAAGCATTTTATAAGGCTGCTCAGAAAGTCACAACAGAGGCACCAGTAGCCCAGTGTTGGCCACACCAAAAGTGTGTTTGGCTATTGAGTGTTTCACCATTGCTCATTTTCCATTACACCCACTGTATTACAGAATCAATTCCTTAATCGGCTGCCTGTGCAAGAATCTTTGTTTTAGACTCAACATCAAGAAAAAATCCAGACTAGAGAATTGAGGAGAGGGATTTTCTTTCCTTCTGTCTTTTTCCCCCTCTTTTCCTGGGAGAGTGAGTTATGTGAGCAACAATAGACAACTTGTGACCATTCAGAGAAAACAGAATAATTTAGAAGCTGATTTAGAGATAATCCAGGTTGATCATTTGAAACAAAGAAAATATCATATGAAGATTCACTATTATAGTGAAGTAATTCATGTTTTCATAAAATGTTTCAGACATGGCTTGGGGTTAGCTGTGCTGTGTGTGGTACTGGTAGGAGAATTAGCTCCAACGATGGTTATGCAAGCCAACTGTTGCTGTGCATGTTCTTTGGGTATTTTACATCTCACTAGGTATGGGTCAGACTCTCAGCAGACAGAACAAGGAAACAAGCTAGAAGCTCTCTTCTGGAACTAGGTTATGAAACAACTCTGGCATCTATTTTATAGTCATTCTAGACTTTTTCTTTGTTCTATTTCTTTCTCTCTTTCATCCCTCTCACTTTGGGGATACAAGCTAGCATGCTATGTGCAACTTGGTGAACCAGCCAGTGATGTTTCTCCTCTGATAAAGAGCCCCCACTCCTGGAGAATATGAGACTTTCCAATAGACACAAGTGGGCTCAAATGCACATTCTTCAAGTCCTAGCTGAGATGTGCAGTCCTTGGTTGCAGTCAATGAGAGGCCTTGGCTCAGAACCACTCCCAAGATTTTGATTTGGATTATGAGAAATAGTTGTTGCTTCTAGCTTCAAAGTTGGTGGTAGTTTGTTCTTCTCCATCAGACAACTGATATGTTCCATTGATCAGCTTTCAGTTCTCAGTGGGTTTGCACAATAACCCCCTGTCCCATCCCCACCCCAATGTGCTTGCTAAACAATTTAGTAATCAAGGCTGCTTTCATGCTGTAGTGAGAGGATTTCTCTGAAGACTCACAACTTTAAGTGTCACAGGCAGAAAGTGATGTTTATAGTTTTCTTCATATTCCGTGGTCTGGAACCATCTCATCAGCTGCATGGCAAATGGGTGGGAGGGTATATATGGAGATCAAATTGGAAACAAATGTATCTAGACCTTGAAATGCTTCCCTTATTTCCATCAAATGCTTTGTGATCAACGACTTGAGTCATGTTCTTAAAGATGCATATAGTTTGCATACAAGCACATAGGAATGTATATCATGCACAGCCATGTGTCAGTTTAAGGAATATATCTTGAGGAATACATCGTTAGGCCTTTGTGCAAGCATAATAGAGTGTATCTACATTAATCTAGATGGTACATATTACTAAGCACTAGGATATGTAATTGTGTGTGTGTGTGTGTGTGTGTTTGTATGAGTATATGTATGTGGCATATGTGTGTCCATGTGCATGCAGGTGTGCTTATACATTTGTGCATATGCATATGGGAGCCAGATGTTAGTGTTGATATCTTCTTCAATTACTCGTCATCTCTTTTGGGTTTTGAGATAGAATCTCTCACTGAACCTGGAGCTCACTGGTTTGGTAGACTGGCTGTGTAGTGGACACCGCGAACCCATCTGTCTCCACCCTTCCAGCCTTTGGATTACAGGCATATGCTGCCACGCCCAGCCTTTTAGCAGGACATCCAACTCAAGTCCTCATGCTTACACAGCAATTGCTTTCCTGACTGACCCATCTCCCCAGTTCTCCTGTCATAACTTTATAGGAGCACTCATATATTATGGTCCTTTGCTGACTGGAACAATATTATGGTACACATGACTATAACCATACAGATGTATTTCACGTAGCATGTTATGTACCTGTGTGTTTTTATGATGTGAGCTTTGTTATAAAAATAAGCATACTTAATTTTATAATTTGAGTTATATGGATGTGTGAAATAAGAACAGCTGTCTACAGAGAGATCTAACTCTTTCTTGGCAATTTTAGGGTTTGAATCCATTGCAGTTTAGTTACTTGCCCTTCTGCTGACTAAACACAGGTTAGTCATTCCCATGGCTCACAAATATCTTCAAGGCTGGATGTATACCAGCTACCCTTCTGGAGTGCCCACATGACCTTATGTTGGAGGTTGTATACAGAGAGAATGATTCCTTCCCACTCATTCTGGTTTTGTAGAATGCCTTATCACGTCTGCTTCCTGTCAGAGGCAGCAGTGGGGCTCTCAGAAGTCGCTTAAGCAATCTTTTCACTAGCATTATTAAGTGAACAGTGTTTAGAAGTTATAAAAACATCGTGTACACATTTCAAGGTTGATTTTGCTGAAGCCGGGTAGTCCTCCTAAGAAATGTGTAGCTATTGTTTCCCTCCACTGTAAAGTTCTCTTGGGAGTTAGGCTCACACCTCCTGCCTCTGAGCCACTTCTTGGACTCATCATGTAACTTTTTTCTTTTTGTAGAAAGCAGAGTTAGCAGGCTTATTTTTCTGGTTTGGTTGTTGCTTTGCTTAGTTTCTTCGGAAAGATATTATAAAGATCTGTGTTTCCTTATCTCAGAAATATACCATATATATTTAAAATGGGGGAAAGAACATGCTGCTTGCAAATGTCTTGGGAGTATCTCTCAGTCTAAAGCTATACTAGTTAGGTTGATTCACAAACTTTACTAATTTTCATTTTTCTATGAAATGATGTAACACACACTCCAGATGAAAAGGGACGGGCTGTCAGGCCTGGGTTGTCTCCATTGGCCCACTGTTCCCTGTGGGATTCCTATTAAAGGGCAAGATCATTACCTATCTTAGAAACAGTTGGTAGTTCATGTCTGTGCTGTCTGAGAGTTGCATACAGACTCCCCAGGGCCCTTCTTTCTGACCAAGTGAGCCATTCCATTTTAAAAGCTCAACAGAAAAGCTCTGTGAAAACATTAGCAGAGAGCTGGGGTCAAGAAGAGTACTATCTGAATTTTGTGTAACAAAATTGGAAGGAGGATAGAAGGAAAGAAAACTGGAGTGGTCTTTTATTTCTAGAGTTCCACAAAGTTCTTCTCTTTCAGTTCAAGGAAATAAAATTCTGACTCAGTCTAGAGATGGAGTCACATCCAATCCTGGAAGAGATCACAATAGTGGTACTGTTTAGCTTTTGCAGATGAACAAAGTGTTTAGAGAGATTAAAGAATCCTACCTCCAGCTTGCCAGGACACATGTATTACCTGCTGGGACAGAAATGCTGATATTGTGAGGTTGCTTAACACTTAGCACCCATTATTCCACACAGAGCTGTGATCAAATCACTGCACAGAAAGCTCCTCCTTCCAATGCTTCAAACACATTTCCTAAAACATATTCTTATTCTATAGCTCTCAACTTACAGGCTGGCTGAAGAACATTGAAGAGAACACCATGCTAATGAATATGATCTGCCCAAAGAAAACAGAATAATTTAAATGGACTGCTTTTTGTTTTGTTTGTTTTGTTTTTAGGGGTTTTTTTTTGTTTTTTTGTTTTTGTTTTTTGCAAATGCATGCAGTAGAGGCTAACATTCCCTTGGAAAAGTATTGTAATGAACCGCTGTTTTTTTTTTCTATCCACAGAGGCTTGGACATTGTATGTAATCAAGAAAGGTTTCTATTTGTTCTGTGAAACAGCATTATATGGCATATCTTTCCTTAGATGGGAAAAAATATGGTTATATTAGTGAACGGTTTTCTTTCTTCATTATAAAGACAAACTGTTTCTTCGAGGTTCACTGAAAGATGTTCACATGTTCTCGTAGGCCATCCATTAATTTCAGTGTATTATGTAGCATAATAGTATTCTTTGTGAGAATGAAAAAGAAAAAAAGAAATATTCAGCATCCTGGAGGGTTTTTGTTTGTTCGTTTTTTGATTGTAATGAAGGAAAGAGACAAACCAAGAGTTAAGCATTAGTAGAGCATTTGCTTGAAAGCATTCCCTTGGAGAAAAGCAAAGCAGAGAAGGCAACTTTGTTGTTAGGTGGAGGGAGGGTTCCAATTGCAAACAACAGTGAGGTAGGAACACTTGGAGCCTGAGTCTCTCAGACAAAGGAGGGAGAAACATTTGAGGGTTTTCTAGAAAGATAAGAAGGCCAGAGGGACTGTAGAAAAGTGAAGGTGGGGTGAGAAAGAAGATATGGGGCTAAATAGATAAGACAAGAAGGTGACTTCGGAAAATAAGAATTGGAGTTTTACACTAAGTGGGACAGCAACACTGTGGGGGTGCCAACAGTGGAATGGGGCAATCTGACTTATATTGTCATGGAACTACTCTGGTGGATTCATTGGAAATCAACTATAGGGAGGTCAGTTAAGAGCTATTACAATAATCTAAAAGGAAAATCATCAAGATAATTAAAAAAGGGGGCATCAGGATACATTTGATAAAATGGTCAAGAAGTGATTTGTTCTGGGTATGTTTCTGAGCTATTAAGTGTGGAATGTGAGAAAAAGAGAGAGGTAAAAATGACTGCTACATTTTTGGACTGAAATATTGGTGTTTTTTGGAATTAATATTTAGCAGTAATCTGGAGTTCAGTTTTATTTTACTTTTACATTTTAAAATTACATTTATTGGCTGCTTGGTGCATGCATATGTGTATTTATGTGGAGATCTGTGGACAAGTGTCACTTCTTGTGCCATCTGGGCTCAGAGATTAAATTCAAGCTTGGGACTAAGTGCCTTAAGTTATAGAGTCAATCTTTTCTTAGCCCAGGAGTTGAATTGTAAACTTCTTAACTAGGAAATGTCAATTACACACTTAAATGGCAAAGTATAAGTCAGTAAAGAAGTAAGGACTAGAGATAAAATTTGAGGAGATACACAATAGTATTCAAGTCCATTTACATCTGTCTGTCTGTCTGTCTATCTGTCAGTATTCAGACAGTTGCGCTTTATAAAAAAGAAAGAACCAGGATAAGTTTGGTAGAGTGAGATATGGTGAGGTGGAAGGGGGTGCCTATGTGGGCCCATGCTGAGGCATCCCTGCCCTCTGAGGGATCAGCCATATGACAGATATAGTATGGAATAGAGTTTATTTAGGGCATGGGGAGGGGAGTTGAGGATGGAGTAGACAGGGAAAGGCAGAGAGAAAGAGAGAGAGAGAGAGAGAGAGAGAGAGAGAGAGAGAGAGAGAGAGACAGAGAGAGAGACACAGAGAGAGAGACAGAGAGAGAGGCCAGCCAGGAACACATGGAGTGAGAAGGAGGAAGAGAATGGGGAGAGAAGGAGCAGAGAGGATAAGAGAATAAGAGAGTAGTAGAATAAGGGAGTAGGAGAGTAGGAGAGCAGGAGAGTAGGAGAGTAGAGAGTAAGAGAGTAAGAGAGTAGAGAGTAGAGAGTAGGAGAGTAAGGGAGTAGGAGAATAAGAGAGTAAGAGAGTAGAGAGTAGGAGAGTAAGAGAGTAAGAGAGTAGAGAGTAGGAGAGTAAGAGAGTA
>NW_021604565.1:16821472-16828829 GCF_004785775.1 Grammomys surdaster
GGAGAGTAAGAGAGTAAGAGAGTAGAGAGTAGGAGAGTAAGAGAGTAGGAGAGTAGGAGAGTAGGAGAGTAGGAGAGTAGGAGAGTAGAGAGTAGGAGAGTAAGAGAGTAGGAGAGTAAGAGAGTAGAGAGTAGGAGAGTAGGAGAGTAAGAGAGTAGAGAGTAGGAGAGTAAGAGAGTAAGAGAGTAGAGAGTAGGAGAGTAAGAGAGTAGGAGAGTAAGAGAATAGGAGAGTAAGAGAGTAAGAGAGTAGAGAGTAAGAGAGTAGGACAGTTAAGAGAGTAGGAGAGTAGGAGAGTAAGAGAGTAGAGAGTAGAGAGTAGGAGAGTAAGAGAGTAGAGAGTAAGAGAGTAGGAGAGTAGAGAGTAGAGAGTAGGAGAGTAGAGAGTAAGAGAGTAAGAGAGTAAGAGAGTAGAGAGTAGAGAGTAGGACAGTTAAGAGAATGACAAACAGCTCCTTTTATAGTGAGTCAGGCATACGTAACTATTGCCAGGTAACTGTTGAGTGGAGCCTAGAAGAAATGCTAACACAGACTCTCACTCTATCACACAGGTTGGAGTAGCCCAGATTGGCTGAACTCATAGCAATACTCTTGCCTTAGACTCTTGTACTGACACTACAAGTATGAATCACCATGACTGGCTGGTATTCAAATCTTGAGGGTGTTTCATATGT
Organism: Grammomys surdaster; assembly: GCF_004785775.1. Lineage (NCBI taxonomy): Eukaryota > Metazoa > Chordata > Mammalia > Rodentia > Muridae > Grammomys > Grammomys surdaster. Next base: position 16,822,147 of record NW_021604565.1, read on the forward strand.
CTAGAAATGGAAGTAGACTATGGGGGTGGGGCTCCAGGAACTTCACAGTTGAGAGGACAGATTGACAAGGAAGAACCAAGTATTGGCATAGAGACATCACTGAAAAGGAGCAAAAGTGATGGTGGCAATGTCTCAAATGCAGAGAAGAAAATGTCTGCAGAGACACTGATGAGTAGGGTCAGATACTGCTGACAGAGAAAATAAGTCAAGGCTGGAACTTGGCCCTTGGGTCCACTACAGGAGAGACGCTCAGAGTCTGTGAGGGCAGGAGCTCTTGTGAAACTGGAAGTGAAAGACTCCTTGGAGTAGGTTCAAGTGATAATGGCATGGGACAAATGACAAGACTGGAAAAGGACCAGATTTTGAAGACTACCCACCTCACCATTAAAGAGTGTCTGCCACCCAACCTATGTTCTACAGAGCCTCTGCCCCGAGTTTCCTTAGTCTAATTAACTCAGACTGTGAGGCTACTTCAGTGAATTGAAGAAGATAGAGTATAATAAAATCTAGCAGCTGTGAGGTTTCCCAAAATGAAACAGACTCCTACTGAGCAGATCGCAGATTGAAAGTACTTATTGCCTCAGTTGGCTTTGAAGCTCCTCTAACACTGTCATAGAAGGCTAGATGGCACATTGAGCTACTCTAACACTGTCAGAGACTAGATGGCTTAACCAACAAACACTGACTGGTCTCAGGTTTGGAGGCTGGAATCTTAACATCAGGGTGCCAACATGGCCTCCTTACAACTTTATTACTTCCCAAATCTCTTACCTCCAAGTTGAGCCCCACTTGGGATCAGGGATTTAACATTCAGACTATGGAGAAGCACAAACGTGCAGTCTATTGTGATTCTCTCCTGGAGAAAGTGAAAAGATGAAAACTTTGAAGAGAAATGGGGCTGAAAAGGAGGCAAGACATTGAAAAGAATCTGTAAATTAGATTAATGACGATAGAAAATTCATCTTCTCTTAGATGTGCTCAGGGATAATGACAGCATGGAGTGTTTGGTAGAGTGGAGAAGAAATCAGCTAGAAATTCATCTTCTCTTTCCAATCTTGACTTTTGGGGCTGCCTCTAATGGACATACTTTGGGCCACAGGAGAAGATGCAGGGGGATGCCTCTACAAATCACCCCTAACCATACTGGGAAATTTGGGTAGCAACGGGGAAGACCAGGTGTCCCCAGGAAGACCAACAAGGTGCATAGGTGCAACTTTTCCCAAGTCAGCCTGACTATAGTCCTCCCATATTACCAACAACTCGAGTGACTCCTGCCCTCCCATGCTACCACAGTGAGTGACTCCTGCCTTCTCATGCTACCAACGGTGTGAGTATAAGGCAGCAACCAGGTGAAGACAAGGAACAGTGTCTACATGCTGCTTTGAGAGTGAAGATAAACCAACCTTAGGACTTGTTGTTCTCAGCTCCTGAAAACCAGCCCTGAGGAACTGGAGTTTCTGCCTTTTCCTCCCTTGTTCTCTTTAGTTCAACTCTGGCTTGAGGATAACATCTCTTGTGTCTTGGACCCTCTGTTTGCCTGATATATTCCAGGTACAAGGTGGTCTGGCTTACCCATCAGACCTGTGTGTCCATTCTCAGTATTAACCATTGAGTAGAAAATACAGTTTCTCCAGTTGCTACATACCATGTTTCAAAGAGTATTAACATTTTTCATAGTGTTTATAACCATCCATTCTTAATGTTTTCATTTCCTAATCATAGTTTTCCATTTTACTTCAATATTAGGAGCAAATCCTGACACTAAGGTAGAGAAAAACAATCTCTTCAATGTATGTTTTATCATCCTTTGCTTCCAACTCACAAGACTCAGGCCAGATTCTCCAAGGCATTATTATTCTATAAGAACAAACAGACTCAGGACTTACCTTGCAAGAAACGTCTGGATTTTTCTTGATTTCAGAAGGAGTTGATCCCCGAAATGAACTCAGTGGTTTCCAAAGGGCTGCAGCTCTGAATTTGCCTGACTTATATGATTTTCTAGTGTCCTCTAGAAACAGGGGGTTTCAATTACTACATTAAGTTTAATGATGGTGATGGTATGAGTCAATGTTTCTCTTTTGTGGTGTTAGGCATGTCTGCCCAACCCAGGGCTGTTGTCATTGGAGATAGATGATTAGCACGGTGCTTAGTGTTATTTTTCACTCCACTTATGAGGGACGCTAGCCATTCTGCACTCCTCAGGGTAGTAATAAAAATTTTTATCCTAGCAATTGCCAAGTGTCTTTTGAGGGAGGAAAATATTCTTGACTCAGAACATTCCACTTGAAGCTGGGCATGAACCCTTACCAGCTTCACAGTGGGACAGAGTTCAGGATGTCTGACGGTCCTGGGTAGCATTCACTCCACATCGAGTCTCCGGGGGTCCCTGGGTTACCATACTGTGATATTTCCAGTTCAGTGGAGTCCCCTCCACTCTTGCCCAGGGCTTCTCCTCGACCTACTTCTGATTTCTTTGCCTCATTTTCCCATGTTCCTGAACATATTCCATCAAATTTCTTTCACTCAGAGAGGAAAGCAAAGGACACATTGATGATGGCTCTCTGGTTCCACATTTATTTGCAGAATGGACAGCAAGTGGAAGCACTATCAAAACTGCAAAGAAATTATTATAGATTAGAGGTGACCAACTTCATCTCTGAATAGGATAAGCAAGTATATAAGCTAATTGATATTTGTTCATTGAGAAAAACTTCTCACCTCCAATTAGTCGGAATGTGTTTAATACCTATCTCCCTTGAATTTGCTTTACATCGTAGCTTTAACTCCACATGCATTATTTATACACGTAGGTGAATAAGCACATATTTGGAATTTTATTTTAGCTATCATATATATTCTCAGCGGCCTCTGAATGTGCCACAATTGCTTTGCAAAGCTTGGCTTGCTGCTTTGATTCTGTGTGTTTCAGTACATTCTACTGGAATGTTTTCTTGCAGACATTTATATCTGCCAAGTCTGTGACATTTCTCCCATGGCACATGTCTCTGTGAATCAGTGAATGCTTATTGTTAAGCTGTGGTTTAATTTCTGCATTGACTAATTCTGTTTTAGGTTACAAAGCTTGCAGGCTATGCTTGTGAAAACATCTGCAGGTCATGTTCATGGAATGGGGCTCAGGGTAGGCCCTGGAAGGGCAAGGAGAGCTCTAGAATGAGACATCCCAAAGACTTTCATCCATTTGTTTTCTGATTTAAATTCACCCAGACACTCTATTTTTAATTCTGGGCATGCAATGAGTTAGTGGAAGGCTTTCTGCTCACCCTTCTAGTTTTGATTTATTAGTAAGATGTTGTGTGAGATGGAAGGCCTAGGATATCATTGATTCAAGAGTTTACGCTCTCCTGAATCTCCTCCCACTTTTAGTTTCCTGGATTTTTTTTTTGCATTATTCTTTTATAGAAAGGTTTTCTTCAGCCATCATCCAAATCAGGCAGGACTCAGCTTGGCCTTCACACACACACACACACACACACACACACACACACACACACTTAATGCTAAAGTCACATGTTTTTGACTTGTAGCTGGCCTCCTTCTTTATGGCTCTTTAACTCTGCATGTGTGATCTATATTATCAAAGAAGTGCAAAGCTTTTCAGCAAATGAATAAAAGAAGAATGGATAACAGGATCAAAAGAAACATAATTTTAAATGATGGCTAGTTATAACAACACTTTTGTTTGGCTTTGTTTTGAGAAAGGGTCTTGCTGTGTAGCTCTGGCAGGCCTAGAACTTATTATGCACATCACCTTAGAATCTAGAGCTTGTTGATGTCCTGATGTTTTTGAGTCCTGAGTACCACAGTTGGCTGATTCATAACAGTCTTGAAAACAGATCAAATTGAGAAAAAAGTTAGTAAAATCAGGATTATGAATAAGATACTCAGTTGTAAAACACTCAAGTTTGGATTAAGGCAAAATCAAGTAGGAACTCAGAAACTCCATGGCATATAACAAATGACTCAACATGATGTCAAAGTTATCAAATCCTTTGATTTTGGAGATTCTCTTATGTCCTGTGTCACTTATCGAGGGTGTTGTAGAAGACAATCTTCTCTTGTCTAAAAAGGAAATTGTAAAAACAAGGATCTAGTTCCTAGCTCTCTGGGCTAAGTCCCTCCTTTTCCTTTTGACTGTCCACACTGGAATCAGGAGGGCTTAAAATAAGCTGCTCCAGGCACTCTGAGCATACTTAGAGGGTCTTGGCCATTTGTTCACAATTGTGCATAAATTAAAGGCAAATATAAAATTGGAAAAAGGCTTAGATGTGCATTAGCTAGTCTGAATATAACTCTTAAAGATAGAACATCTTATAGGACTCATGAATCAAAATTACTTTTAGACAGACACCGTGTATGAAGTGAAATTCCTTGCAATGTAATTTTAAAGTCAGGATCATAGCTGCCAGAATCAACCTCTGAACGAAAAAGATGAGCTCAGTTATGCCACGGTTGTGACAATCGTGCGATGACAAGATGTTCAAATGTGCTAGCTCCGGCAGGGTAATGCGCTGTGACATGTTCAGAGGAAGAACTGATTCCATGAGCTGGGAGAGCTGGGGATGCTGGCTCTTATATAAGCCGATTAATAAACTTCAATGATTTCACCCACATCAACTGCTTCCTCACCAGGAAGTGGAACCTTCCCAACCAGGCAAGGCCGAAGACCCCATCACAGGGAGGAACTACTCCAAGGGTCTGAGTTCTTTAGGAGAGGAAGGGGCAGCACTGAGGGTGAGTGCTCACTAGCACAGCAGAAGCTTGGAGAGAAAGGGAAAACTGCTCATCCCACAGCAAGAGATACTTCTCTGATGTGAGGAAAGAAGAGGAAGGAAATTGAGCTCTGAAAACCTGTGTGAGGCACGGGACTACAGGGCACACAGAGCCCCTGAGATAGTTTGTGGGAAGGGGCCTATAGCATCTATACTAATTAGAGTTGTGTAACTGTGGCCACCATGCCAGAGAGAAACACCTTAGAAGAGAAAGAATTTACTTGGTCTTATAGTTTCAGAGAGCCTAGCCTGTCACAGTGGAGAAGGAGAGGAAGACTGAACTGACTTGTGTCATGGTGATGGCACATGTGTCACAGACTGTTCAACTTCATGCAGACTAGGAAGCAGAGAGCAAGGCAGAACTCAGGGAATGAGTGGAAACGTCAAAGAACTCCTTTAATGACCTACTGGCTAGGCTCGCCTTTAGTTTCTAGGACCTTCCAAAGTAGGGCCACCAGCTGTGGGCCATATATTCAAAATGTGAACCTATAGGGAACATTTCGTATTCAGACTATGATAGTGTTTAAGTGTAAAGATAACTTTCGTGCTCATTTGAGGTTTGGTGCTGTACAAGTCTTTTTCAGCCTCTGTCCAGATGTCTAACGGGATCTGACATGCACACACACTAAATGAGTTTTTTGTGAGTGGAATTCTTTGAGGGAGCAACAGTATATACATTTGGACTGGTGTGTGACAGATTAGAGACGTTATCCACAAAATAACCAGTTGATAAGCAGGCTGAGGAAGTGGTGGCAAATCTGGCAGCAGAAAAACAGGAAGATATCTGCTTGTCCCAGACTATCTTTGGTGGTGATATTTGAAAAGCATGAGGAGGCTGGCTTGAGAATTTGAGAAATGCTATCTTCTTTCCTGGAACAGGGCTTGTGAAGTCTAAACTGGACAAAGAGTCAGAGGTCTTAGCTTTGGCTATTCTTTGTGTTTGTAGCCTGGCTTGGCTACTCTGCTTGCCTCTGTGAGCATACTGTCTACCCTACTTGATCCTCTAGAGAGTATGACTGGGCATGTCTTTGGCTCACAGGGATTTCAGTGCTGAGCCACAGCTAGGGTTAAAAGCAAAAGAGTGAGATCAGGGCTTTTAATCCCCTAATTTTTCTCCTTGTTTAGTAACTGCATGAAATATGGCCTTGCCTTCAAGTTACTGCTTCCTTTCAAGGGGGAGTACCTTTCTTTTCAGTTTTAAGAACCATTGTCTTCCTCCCTCGCTCTAGGGAGAGGGATCATCTGTTATCCTGACTTTCAGATGCTGAAGGAATCACAGAACTTCTCAGGACATGGGACTTGGAGTTTTAAAACTGTTAAGTTCTGGAAAAACTGGGTAGTGCTTGCTATCCTAGGCCTAGAACAGTCACCAGCTGTCTCTGGTCTCAGAGAACCATCCCTCTTCCTATAGACCACACTCTATTTTCCTAGACATCCTTTTGTCAAACAAACAAACAAACAAACAAACAAACAAACAAACCCTCTCAGCATGATCACACCAAGCAAGCTACCAACAATCATTGGATTGTCTGTGAGCCCTCTTGTGCTCTTGGCTTTGATTTCTCCTGCCACAAAATGAAATAGCTACATTAGACATCCTCCACATGAAGAGCACCTGACAGAATCAGTCTAAAGTAGATCTAAACATTGTGATCTTGTCCCTTTAAATTTTCAAAACTATCAATGAACTCAAATCCTATTTATGCTAGGAATTCTATCAAGGAATTCTTGAAGGCTCCTATTGCTGGACCTGTCTCTGCCTTAGGGAAAGTGAGTCACAAGTCAAACAACCTCTACCTCAGAGAGGCTCATGTGTGGCTTAGGAGAAAGGATGAAAGAAAATATCAGAATATTGAAAGATTATTAAAGCATAATGTACTATATATTGAGTCC
>NW_021604565.1:16829229-16852472 GCF_004785775.1 Grammomys surdaster
CTCCCTCCCTCCCTCCCTCCCTCCCTCCCTCCCTCCCTCCCTCCCTCTCTTATACAATCTCATTATGTAGGAATGGTCTGGCTTTGAATTTCTGACCAGCCTCCTGAATCCTGAGATTATAGCCTGTACTACTGAATTCAGCTCGGGCACTGGGTGTTCACTTGTGTACAGATAGCTAATGAGAGATGAAGGGATGAATGAAAGGAGCAGATGAAGCATCTCTTACGTTGTAAGGGCGTGAGGAGAGGCTGGTGGGAAGGTGAGGAGAGAAGTCTGGTGTGGATGTGGGGAGACGTCAGGAGTTCTGACTGCTCAGCTTTGGTATGGCCTAAATAGTGAGCTGGCAAGAGTCTGAAATAAGGCCGAGAGAACCTTGCAGGCTGTCTAGCAAGCCTGAACATTCTAGGTACCAGAAGGCTACTATCAAATGATGGATTATATTGTCATTGAACAGAGTTAACTTAGAAATCTAGTGTTCCCTTCTCAAAATATAATACCAATAACCATCCTGAAATAGTAATAATAATAATATAATAATACATTGATATGTGTTCAGCAATTTTCTTGAAATAGCACTTAAGTAATGGGACTTATATCTGCACTTTGTCTACACAAAAACTAATTGATGCTTCTCTAAAGAAACAGAGCTAATAGAATGATTCTGTATACATCAAAGTGGGATTTATTGGAGTGACTTATGGGACTGTGGTTCCTGTATCCAAACATGGCTTTCTTTTGATAAAAAGGCCAAGAATTTGGTAGTTGTTCAATTCACACATGAGGCTGATATCTGTGCTGGTTTTCATTTTACGTTGAAACCCTGAATCCATAGGTTCTAACACCAGCAATGGAACGTTTCATCATCATGATAGACGGACTTGGCAATGAGAATGAGGGCAAGCAGGCCAAAAGAATAAAGCTTCCTTCTTCTGTGACCGTTTATGTACACAATCACCAGAAAGGCGTGGCCCAGATTTAGGGTGTTATTTTCTGACCTTAAATGATCGAGATTTAGAGTGAGACTTCCTACCAGGAGAGATCCCTCACAAGTCTTCCCAGTTGCTTAGATTTTAGCTGATTCCAGATGTAGTCAAGATGACAACCAAGAATAGCCATCACACGTCTAGGAAAGGTCATCAGATCTGAGGATTACGTGACTCAGATTGGTAGCATTAACCCAGGACCTTAGGCATTCACTGTAGCTTGTTCAAACTTCGAAGATTTGACTTTTGAAGGTGAAGGTATAAGTCATTTATATTTTTATTGCTAGGAACTATGACAGTGATTGTCAGGTAGATGGGCTTGAGCAATATGTAGAATGTGAACAATGTTCTCTGTGTACCTACTGAGCCCTACTTCCACTTACATTAAGGTTTCAGAATAACCAAGCTGGAATGCCTGCCTTAACACAGCAGCACCTGCAAATGGACTTTGCCTATATAAGCTGACCATAAAAACACCTTTCCATCTCTTTTAGAGAAATTTAAATGAACTGAGTGCTAGACAAAAAGAGAACATACTTTGTAGGGTTTAATAATGTCGTTGAGATAGTGTGAGAAAATAAGAAAAAAAATAACTTAAATTTTAAATGCATAATCCAATGTTAGTCAGGGATTTCTATCAAAATTCTGTGTGTATACTTTACAGAGCTGATTTGAAAACAAGCACTCTCAGTTACAAGAGAAGGTAAGGACTAAAGAAGATGGAAAAGAGAAGGGGTAGGCAGGGGATGAGGAGGCGGTAAGGTTTGAATGCAGCAGGAGCTTCTAGACTCACTCCACAATGCTCGTAATGTTTCTCCTGCCCTTGAGGGATGGAGTCATGAGGTAAGAACATATCTTCACCTGGGCACATAGAGATTATGCAAGATTAAGCCTGGAAGATGTACGATTCTGTATGCAATTTCTTAGGCTTACAATAACATTTAAAATGATAATAACATTTGAAATGTAGATTGAAGTTCCATTTTCTTTCTTTCTTTTCACATTAGCAGACCAATTTTCTTTGTTTTTCTCTAAGTCTAATAGCATTTAAAAGAAAAAATAGCATCATTTTCATAGACTAGCTCATCAAAATCTTACAAGTGCCTACTATGTCCTGAGTTACATATGAAGGCTAGAAGGGCTGATCATGACAAAGTTCTTACATTCAACTTGTTTATTAGTCTACTGAGGCTGCCAAATAAAATTCCCCAGAGGAATTCTACTTCCTCGCTGAATTAGAAATGCACGTTCAGGTTCCTGGAAGAATCCATTTCTTCTTGGACCACTCTTTCTGGCTTAGCAATGTGCAGAGACAGAGGGATGCCTAGTACTTTCCCATTTCTTATGTAGGTACCAGACCTATGGGGTTAAGGCCCCACACTTAGACATTCAACTTAACCTTTATTGATCCTGTAGATTCTGTCTCTAAATGCCTGTCTTTAAATCCAGGCTTCAGCACACAAATTTAAGGAGACACAATTAGATCCACAACATGATGCTAACATGTTAGTGAATACTGGGGGACTGTGGTCCAGCTTACACAGAATATCAGATATTGAATTTCCTCTTTATTGAATTTCTCCTTGGCTTCAATCTTGGCAACAACTTGGTAATGTGAGCTGACATTTTGAACAAACCGTCTTTTGAATCTCAGGCTTAGATTCTTTCATTCCTTGCCCGTGGTTATGTTCACTAGCAAATAAACAGCAGCAGTGTTTTCCCATTTGGCATCCAGTGCTGTTTCCCATACACCACACCACACCGCAGTGTATGCTCTCATTCTGTGCTAACAAGAAGGAAATGCAGTGTGAATGGTGCGTGTAAGTACGGACACTTGAATGACAGAACATGGCCATCTTCTTTGGTCCAAGGCAAACATCCATCTCGGAATGAACCTAACAGAAAACCCCAATAAGATAAACCCACTACTCACTCACCTTAGGGGACGTTTCTGTTACTTGTCAATTATCACCTAAATTTGTTCCTTACATTTGATTTTAGAATCTGAGGACCTTGGAAAAGTTTGAGGGTGCTTTCGCTGCTCTGTCCCTGAGTTTGAAACCTCGCAACTTAGGCTGTTACCCAGACCTGTGGGAACTCTATGAGAAGGCAGTCCTGGTACAGCAATTTCACACTGAGTACAATGTAGACAACACATGGCAGGCCAGGAAAGTCATAGGAGAGAAATAAAAGCTGGTCCCTGAAGCAGTTCACAGAAATGCTGCTGTCTAGAGGTTTATGGATGTCACCTGAGAGAAATCGGATGCAGGAGAGACAGCCCTGAAATATCCCTAATAGGCAAATCCATGGAAACAGAACAGGAGACAAGGGTGGAGTAAGGAGACAGGGTCATTCTTAATGGATGCTAGGAGACACTTGGCTAGAATAAGAAAAGCACACTTACACACACAGACTGAAATGGTCATTGTGTATGTTGTATACAAACTTAATCTCTATGGAGCTTCTTCAGCAAACCCAAGGGGTCATTTGGACTACATGTGACTATTTTTCCAAAGGAGAAATGTCATATTAAAAGCAAGCTCATTTCACTTATAGAAATCAACAACCACTGGAAACTCAGAACTAAAGTGTTTTAAATGTATTAAAATGTCTCTGTTTACCTACCTATGGGGAGAGGGATGGCTTCCCCAGAAATTAAGATGAAATGTGTATCCTCCCCACAGAATCTCTTTCCTTAAGAAATGGCATAGCTTCGAGCAAGTGGCAATGATCTTGCAAGGACAGATATGCAAAGGCTTGTCACTGCTCTAATGTAAAGTAGAGCAGGCCTATTTTCATGAATAATCGAAAGGTGAAAGGTCTTTAAGGGATTTAGTAGTTACACACTGGCGTATCCCAGAATTTTAGTACAAATATTCAAAATCTGGGCTTAAAGAGCAGTGACATAGACTGGCTGAGAATCATTTTCAGAACATTCTACCTGCAGAAATATGTGAATGCATGCCCATTTTAAAGCGAGAAAATACATTCTTGAAGAAATGCATAAGGAAACTGTAGCAGCAAGAAAAGCTGTGTGTTGCATAAACGTAAGTATCTTGTAATCATGAAGCTATCAGGGTGATTTGATTTTTACAGTGGAATTCAGGCTGAGGATGTAACTAGGTCGTAGAGCATGTGTGTGTGTGTGTGTGTGTGTGTATGTGTGTGTGTGTGTGTATACTCTGGTGGGGATGTGGTGGAGGATACAATTAGTTTGCATTTAAAAGACTAAAAAAGGTATGTCCATGGCATAAAGCTGAGAACTGATACATATTTCCCCCTTTTTTCCTATGCTACAACAGCACTTATGCATAGTTTAATATCAAGACGTGTTACATCTTATTTTACACCGACTGATTAATAGCTGAAAAGATCAGCAGAAAAGTCTTTGGCTCCCGCTAAGCTCGGGGAGTTTGATAGAATCCACAGGAGAGGTTCTGGTCCTGACTTCAGCCCAGGCCACAGCTGGGTCCCCAGTCAGTCATCTGTGTGTGCCCCAGCCCCGCTGTGCTTTTCAGTTATCTGGAGTGTGACCTGAGAAGTGTGGCCTTCCATCTACCTCCAGGGTACTGGGAGCTTTGTGGTAGAACAAAGGAAGCAATGAATGTCTCCTTCCCCTGAGAATGAGCAGTGTGTTATATTCTCAAAGTCCCATCTTCAGACTGTTCCCAGCAAAGGGACATCTGAGAGACTCCTTATCTTTTATCCTCAGTGTAACGGAAAAATATTAGCCTGAGGAAGTGGGCTGTGAAAGGCTGTCAGAGCCTGCCTAACTTTGGCTTTGATAATGACTCTAGAACCTCTTCTCAACCCTACTGAGTTCTGACTCAACATGGGGAGAAGCCAGAAATACCAGGGTGTCTCAGGAAAAGTAAGAGAACAGCCCAGCCCTGAAGAGGCAGAGAGGAGGAGGGAAGCCTGTGTTTTGGGAGCGGGGTGAGTGGGGGCATCAAGAGGCATAGCCAGTTTAGACTTAGGGCCATAAAAGCCATGTCTTTCTCAGAAAGTGGAGATGGCTAGATGAAGGACTCACCAGCTTTTGCTTATCTCTAAACGTGGGCGGGGTATCTTGAGGATAGGAAAAGCTGAGGACACCGAGTGATGTGCAAACTTCCCTCCGCCTCTGCCTGTGGGGTTTATTAGCAGCCAGGCAAATTGGTGTGCAAAGAATAGCTTTGCTGGATAACAGCTGGGGAAATGGCAAATTATGCAATTTTGCAGGCGCACACAGATCCGCAGTTGCACCGAAATCAAATTAGATGAGGCACGAGGCTAAGCCGTGCCAGCTTCAGGGCTGAGGGCACTGGCTTGCCTGGCTGCTCAGGTTGGCTCTGTTCTGAGCTGGGGAGGTCTCTATTCGGCGTCTGTCTACCAACCCACAGGCTGCAGTCCCAAGCACCCAAGCCCACGGTGGTGTTTACTTGCCTGTGTGGTGTGAAGAGGACGCTTTAACTCTCCATTTTCCCCCTCTAGCATGTGGTATTGATTTTCCACCGCGATACAGAAAGGCCTTTCTTCTAAGTACCTTTGGAGGCGGACTTGGCTGTAGAGCCAGCTTTGTGAGCGAGGGCCTGCATTCAGGGAACACAGAAGGGCTTTCTCAATTGCAAGTTGTGTTTGTGCAATACACTAGTCATAACAAGTTCCTGTTTGACTCTAAGTTGGTCATGAAAAATCCAACCAACAGATTGAAGCTGTTTGTTGCGTCACTCGATTAGTCTAAACAAGCCCCATAATTAGAGTGGCTAATTAATACCTATGTCTATTGTGCATCTGAGCTGACATTCTGAAGGTGTTGCCAGTTCAGAAATGTAGAAATAATTACTCTCTAAAACTAGGCAAGGAGGCGTCTTTCCATGGGATTTCACATTGAATATGCAAATGTTCTCTCTTTTGAAATGTGACTTGTGAAAAAGAAGGAGCGTTTGAAAATTCTCCAGCCTGGAACTGATTTCATATAGAGTTTGTGGAGACCTGGCTTCTGCCTTGCAGTCATAAAAGGCTTACCGGCAGCAAGGTAAAGGAAAAAGAAAATTAACAGATCCATCCCTTGCTCCGAAGGAGCTTGGTCTATAATATGCTGAATTTGTAGTCTTGATAAAGCTTGGAATTGGTGTTTCATTGCTTTGAATTGAAGTACTCAGGTTCCTTATCATTTAAAAAACTAAGCATAAATTCTGTTACCTGATTTCAGACTGTTTACATCACATACAGCCTATACCTCCAAGTTCAGTGTGAGGTGTCAATATACTATTATATCTGTAAATGCCATAATATGCAGTACTGAAATATAAAAGAAATTTCAGAGGGCCAGTGTGTAGGATGATATGACTTGAATCAAAGGGAAACTGATTATAGTCATTGATTCATGTGGGATCAATTGTCTGAGGGGTCACTGAAGGACTGCGTACGTAATGAATGGTACTCTAGGCAATTTTAAACTGAGAAAGTCTGTCCGTAATCAGTTACTGATAGCATCGAGCTCCTGAGGGTAGGGGCTCTGATTTATTTTGGATGATACTAGTTACTGTATTTCATAAAGAAAAATTGAAGAGAGGAAAAAAAAAAGGATAGGTTCCATTTTGTTGATGGCAGAATTTAGACGGCGAGCAGCAGCGTGCTCAGAGGGAAGGAAGGGACGAGAGCACGGAAGGCTCAATCTCCACAGCATGTAGGGCAGGCTAACATGTCTGTGAGCGAAGACAGCTGTATATAGGTGGAGTTTGCAAGAGGACAACCACTAAGGAGGTTAGTGTGGTGCCCAGAGATGACATAATTATATCACAAGTGCGGTTGACAATAGCCTATCTATCTCCTGGCTTACTAGAGAGGATGGCTGTAGAAACTCAAACTAATTCTGGGTGCCATGAGTCCAGCAGGTAAGCATGGGGAGAGGCTCAGGAGACTCTACTCCCTTCTGACTCCAAGGATCTTTTGCTGTTGCTGCTAAGTTTTGTTACTTCAGCAAGATCAGGAGCAGACATAGCTTCCTAGGCTTACCTAATAGCGGTTTGATGTGGAGGAGAAGGAAGAACTCAACAGACAGGCTTTCCCACCTACTGGCGTTCCTGACTACCTTTTAGAAGAGGATGATGGGGTTTAAGTCTGTCAGGGAGTCTTTGTATTGGAGAGACACACTACTGAGAAAAATGAGAATAGGGTTCCAAATTGGTTAATGTGAAAATGAGTTGAAGCATGACTTAATCTTCTGCCCCAAGAAACAGAAACAATATAGAGGTGACAGTGCTGGTGGCGGTGGAGGAGGCGGTGGTGGGATGGATAATCAAGTGAGGAAAGAAGAATTTCAACTAAAAATGGGATATGCATTTATTACAATATTAAAGAACAAAGCCATGTGTGGCATATATCATAAGAGAGTTCAGACAGGGGGTGGGGGGTGGGGTTAAGGAAGTGGAGTGTAGGTCCACCTGACATGGTCAAACCTAGATCATTTCGGATAGAAGGAAATTCACAGCCATTGCAGGCCAGAAGCCTGGGCAGAAGGTTCGCCAGGCGGGGCTGCAGCGAAGGGTAGAAAAGGGACAGCATTTCCTAAATGAAAGTGAGGGGAACCATTGGACTTTCCAAACATAGTGCTGATGCTCATTGTCCAAAGGCCTTTGGAAGGGATGGTGAAAAGCAAAAGCAAGTTGCTCGGTAAGGAGGAGAGCAGGAGTCACCATAAATCTATCTGGAGCGACATACTCTCCCTGCCATTCATCAATGACTCTGTCATCATGAAAAAGAAAGCTCAAGAAAGATGCCCAAAAAGAAGAGTCCATGAGGTCTGGAGAGATGGCTCAGCGGTTAAGAGCACTGACTGTTTTTCTTGAGGTCCTGCGTTCAATTCCCAGCAACTACATGGTGGCTCACAACTATCTGTAATGTGATCTAATGGCCTCTTCTTGTGTGTCTGAAGACAGCTACAGACCATATGTGTGTGTGTGTGTGTGTGTGTGTGTGTGTGTGTGTGTATAAATCATTTTTTAAAAAATGACAGAAGTGTCCATGAAGAATTTTCAGAGGATTGCTGTACATTTTGGAAAAATTATTTAACGTCAGGATGGGGTGTGGATGGGTGAGACTAAGGATAAAGAGGGCTGTTAGAATCTAAGGCAGAAATGCAGTGAAGCTTTCATATGCTGTGAAGGATTCCAAGAGACAGATGCAAAAAACAACCTTAGTGAGCGAGTGACCTGCAGGAAGTAAAACATTGGTCTAATACCATATGGCCAGAGCTGTGTGCTCATGGAAAGACAAAACATGGAACGGCTAGGGCAGTGTCCTGAGGTGAAGAGAAGGTGAGGGAGGTAAGCAGCAAAGCACACAGGAGAGAGAGGGCTGCTCACCCAGTGGGGGAGCCATGGGATCAGAATCATATCCCAGAAGGCTGTGTGTTCTGGATGGCTTCGAGAGACAGTGACTCCAGACAGACAATAGGAAGGCTGGAGACTTGTGTCAGTAAAGGTTAGGAATCCGGCTTGCAAGCTGTAGTAATTAAAGAGGAGGCATGTCGTAACTACAGTGCAGAAGTCAGTGTGGAAAGTAATTTGAGCCCCAGAGGAGGAGCAGGGATGAACCCAGATATGAACATTTCCAGTGTAACTGAAGTAGTATGGACACCGTCAATAGGCATGACGGATATAGGAGGAGAAACTGATATGTCAGACAAAATAATAATAGTGTTTAGATAATAAGGCAAATGTGTCAGTTAAATGTTTTTCCTGATGACTGCCTTTATGGAACACGCCTAGGTTAGAACCAGGCCTGGAGACATCAGTCTCCCAAGTAAGTACCAGTCCATACATTGTAGTGTCCTCTGGGTTTGTGGTTAAAAAAAATCACTTTGGTTCTCATTGGGCCTAATTATATCCTCTGTTAACACTAGAGACGTTACTGGGGTTCTCTGTGCCTCAGTTTCTACATTTGTAAGCTGGAATTGTTTCGAGATTCTTTCTTAACCAAGTTGGTACGCATGGAATGCCCAGCCAGGTTGTTCCTGGGATCTGCTGGGATCTGCTAAGGAAAGTGGATTATCTCCTCGGGCTAGTATGTGGCTGTGGCTGTCAGGGAGATCTTCCTTGTCTACTTAACTGAAACCACACAGGGCGGCTCTCACTCTGCCAGCAGCGGTTGAGTCCATTGAGAGGAAGAAAAGCAATCCTATTTTATTTATTTTATTTTATTTTACTTTACTTTACTTTATTTATTTATTTAATTTTATTTTTTGTCTTCAGAGCTGTTTTTATTCCTCCCCCTCCATTCTGAGGAGACTAGAAGTGACTTCCAGTCTTTATTGACGCTTGACTCTGAAATGTGCTTCTCCAGTTTAGGTTCGCTCATGTGACATAAATTAAGATTGACTTCACACTTCTCCAGAAAGAACATTTAATTCTTAATCATGAAAAAAAAGCGATTTTCATCAAGGTGTAAGATGAAGCCACGTGGGTAGGAGATATGCCCCTGGGGTGGGGACAGGGAAGGCATACTGTCCAGAACCAACACTGGATATTACTTATGAGACATGGGGGAAAATGTCATCTCAACAAGAAAATACCATGAATAATGGTTTTATTTTTTTTTTTAATTTTTTGGCTCATTCTGTAAAGCCAATTTTCATTCATTCATCCATCCATTCATCCATTCATTCATTCATGTTCAACAAATTCTGTTACCCATCCAAACAGTACATAATACATAGGCACTAGGAATACAGTAGTGAACATAGTCATCAAAAATTGTTGGCATTGGTGAAACTTGGAATATAGTAGACTTAGACGTTCAAACGCCTGGTAAGTGAATGCATGGACATGTGAAGAAGGACTATGTGTGAACCACAGGAGCCTCTGTGACCTGGGGATGGTGCATTTTATATTGTGTAGGCTAAGTACTTGGAAGTGTTTGTGTAGGGTTCAAAATGGCAGGCTCTTTACTTGGAGAATGAAAAGACTTTAGAGGAAGAGGAACTGGCCTGGTGAGCTCCAGGAAGACAAATATAGGATCTATAACAGTCTTTGGGGGAAAGTGGACCTGCTGCAGTGCTATTAAAAAGGAGAGTTAACAATGGGGGCTTGAATGCCTTTCTTTCTTTGGGAGCAATAGGCCAATTCTTTGGCCTTGTGGTGACTAATCTTGATTGTCAACTTGCCTGGATTTAAAGTTAGCTAGGAGACATACCACTTACAGAGATTTAACTGAGGGAAGACTCCCTTTGAAGGTGGCTGGTACCCTTTCATGAGCCAGGTCTCCAGACAGAGAGAAAGGAGAGGGAGGAGAAAGTTAACCAAATTAACCACTATGGAACTCGAGGAAGAAATACCCTAAAATGAATCTAGCATGTGCTAGGCACTTGCTAAGGGTCTGCTATGGCTGTGGAGCTCTGCACACACAGCCATGGGAATCTCCCCATAGCACCCATGCACAACAAGCACGTCTATCAAATCGTATGATACCTGGGCTGGCCCAGACCTTCCAGAGGTCTGTCAGGGGACAAACTCAATTTCAACTATTGTTAGAAAGAGTAAGCCTCTTCCCTTCCCTTGAGAAATTACTGTGCCTATAGGATTTACCCAATCTGGGAACCTTGGAGAAAAGGTCTGGTCATTTCTTTTTTTTATTTTTCCTTTTCTTTCCCTTTCTCCTTCTCTTTTTCTCACTCCTTCCTTCCTTCCTTCCTTCCTTCCTTCCTTCCTTCCTTCCTCCCTCCCTCCCTCCCTCCATTCCTTCCTTCCTTCCTTCCTCCCTCCCTCCATCCCTTCCTTTCTTCCTTCCTTCTTTCTTCTTCTTCTTTTTTAATGTAGGAGCGCTCTGTATGCATGTATATCTTCATGTCAGAGAACTGCATCAGATCCCTTTGAGCCTCCATGTGGTTGCTGGGAATTGAACTCAGGACCTCTGGAAGAGCAGTCAGTGCTCTTAACCACTGAACCATCTCTCCAGCCTCTTATGTTTTTCTTTCATTGTTTATGTTTCTGAAGCATGGTCTCAAGTAGGCAGAATGAAGTGACCCGGCATGATTAAGATGATTGTTTTTATATCATTTCAGTTAGTTAGCATCTATCTGGACTTATCCAATGTCTTTCTGAGAATTTTCTCTTGATGCTGCTGTTTGGAGCCAGCTGATGGTGTCTTTCCCGATCTTAGGCAGGATCATTAACTGACTCAGAACACTGGAGTGGGGACATTCAGTGTCAAAGTAGGAGGCTTGGTCCGTGTCTGATGACGAAGCTGATCTGGATTAATTTTGCATTACTTGGGTCAGATAAGGGTTTTCTCTTATTTAGAACATCCCTAAGGATCTGGAAGACAAGGCTATTATCAGAGACCATCTTCACTTCATCTACATTTGGGATCTATGAGATACCAGTGAAAAATGGTATTTCAAACCGCGATCTTTACAACCTTTCATTTATCCAAGCTGTAATCAATGTATTTGGACACGCTAAAGAGACAAAGACTTCTATCACAAACACATATTTTCCACAATTTAGGCCAGCAGTAACAAAGGTGATAATGAGGAGAATAGACTTTGTTAAACTTCTGATTTTTTTCGTGTGAGATACTTCAACTAAAGCATTCACACACAGCAAATGGGTCAAAAGAACACAATCTCAGAATCAGACAGACTTGATTCTTTATTAGAGTCCATTCAAGCCATTTATATAAAAGCAAGACAAGGCCTTCTCTCTGTGTAAGCTTGTCTTCTCATTAATGAAGTGGAGACAGTGAGACTACTTATCCTAGTCAGCTGTCAAAGTGCCTGCTACTTGGGAGACACTCGTGGATACTCTAGATTAGTCTATTTAACACCTCTTCCAAGCTCTGTGTGTCTAACCTCCTGACTGCAGAGGTTAGAAAGCTAAAAAGGGGCATTTATCAAACTCTCTTGCAGCGTGGCTTCTGGATATCATGTAGGTTCCATCAAGTGGATGTGCTCAAGTGAAATGGCTGTGGACCAGTGTTAAGAGGAGAGAGCTATTGGCAATGAGCAAAGAGACCATTTGCAGACACAGCTACAGTGAACACAATGTGAGTGCTGTCATCAGCTGCCAGAGAAAGTGGCTTTCTGCAGTGGCATCTACTGCTGTATTGTATTGTATTGTACCGTGACAAAGATGGTGCAATTCTGGGGGCCCATGGCCATTCTGGAAGCTTAGTTGAAAGCTAGTTCTTTCAGTACTTTCACCAATTTTGCATATCATCCAATATCTGCTATAAATCACTCTATGTATAAATTCGCAATGATAGTTCCTATCCAAAAGTGCAACTGAAACAAAACCCAACAGACAACCATGAGTCCTTCTCAGTAGATTCTCATAAATACTGACATTGGCCTAGATTCTAGGAATCTCAAGAGGGAACAGGGTATAGTTTCTGTCTTCTAGGAGCTTAATATTTTGTAGAAGAAACACATGTGTGTGTGGGCATCTATTAAAATGATCCCAGAGCCGTATGTTGTCATGAAAGTGCTTTATAGCATGGGAAGATGGAATAAATAGCTAGGGCTGGAGACCATGAGACCAGAAAGTGAGTGGAGGAATCAGGCAAGAGCGTTTATAATCGAGAGCTCAGCATATGTGAAGAGAGAGAAGAAAATACTCGCCTGTTGAGAAGTGTGAGAGGCTCGGTGGAGCTGGGGTGTGGCACATGGTAGGGTTGTAATGGGAGGAGAGACACATGAAGAGTCAGACACTGACCAGATGGTGTAGAACTGTGTGTGCCTAATTAGGGGATTTAAATGTTACCACCCAGTGATGGTGTACCAGCAGGGATTTGAAAGCGAGGCAATGAAAATAAACAACTTTCTTTTTGTTCATGTGGAACATTGGCATCCCTGGGAGAATAAACTGGAGGATAAAGGTCTTCCGGAAGAAATATGCTCTTAGAGAGGAGAGAATGTTGGACATGGTGATAGAGGTCTGGAATCCCAGCATTTCTGTAGTGAGGCACGAGGCTATCCCTTTAAAATCAGCCTAGGCTACATGTTAGAGCTCTATATCAAAAGAAAAGGGGGTCACGAGAATGAGGGTGGTGGTTATAGAGAGGAGGGCAGAATCTAGAGTGTATTTTTTGACAAAAAAAAAAAGGCAGGATGGGAAACCAATTGGATTGGAAGGAACACAAGGAATCTCGCCAGAATCTAGGCTTCATCTATGGAGTTATCTCCATCTTGAGAACAGTTCCCAGCACACAGTAGGTGGTCAGTACATGTTTGAGTGAATGGAGTCAGTGGTGATGCCATGAACTTACAAGGTTTTGTAAATTCAGCTAGAAGGCACATTTCACCGTTTCCACACCTGTTGGTGACGTCCGTGGGAGGAGACGAGGGTAGAGATTTAGAAGAGCCAGGATGGGACTCCGTAGCTGACAGTCTAGACAGTGCTTAGGTTGCATCTAGTCTTGTAGAAAAGAGGTACCTTGCAAAGCGGTGAAGTCTACATGGTTGCTAAAGGGCTGTACCCTAAAGGGATTTGTATGGATGAGAAACTATTTCACAGGGTCTTGATTTATCTTGTGAAGCTAACGGCAAAGACTAGCTTAATCAATAGGGATAGTGCCATGAATTTGGAGAGAGGAGTGGGAAACTGAGTAGCTATGTTGGAGCACCCTGTGGACAGAGTACAGGACTTTTGAGAAGCTTACTAACCCCCACAGACAATCCTGAGTCACTTAAGAGTCGTATATTGGCTAAACTCTCTCATTACGAACTTAGATTTTTAACTCTTTCTATATGCGGACCAGTTGCGACGAGCCCAGATGGAACTGCCTTGTGTGATCAGCTTGGCCACCTATGCAGCAGAGAGTGTTGTTCTTCCTCATGTGTGAGCAAACTAAGACAGAGAGGGTAGGGTCCAAGTTTAATCATGTGGTAAGTGCCGGAGATCGGATTTGATTTTAGGTTTGTCTGATCCAGGGTCCCGGCTGTTCCTGAACTTTTCAATACATGTTACTGGAGAAAATGGCTCTCCCATGTTCTTCTATGCTATTAACTCATACTGTAAGAACCAAGATGTAAGTACTTGTTGTCTGCCAGCCCTTTCTGGTCCCTCATTCTGGTTTCTAATCACATTCTGTACATTAGCATCGTCTCCACATTCTCTAGAAGACCCCACTCTACAGACATTCCTTCTCTTAGCGAACCACTGCTCTTCTAGTCCTCTCTCCAGCAAATGATTCTGTTGGCATGCTTGGCAGTGAGCAGTTTTACTTTCTCTTGTCTTTAGGTTGGTTTTGTATCTCAGTTGTTTCTCTTACCACCTTCCTGAGGGTGCACAGAAAGCTCACACCCCCGAGTGACATCCTACAAAACAGATATCTGCATAGGGTGCTGACCTTAACAACGTCTGAGGATATCTGAGAATAACTCCATTTTTAGAAGACTAATAGTGAGTTCATGAGATCCTTTTATTCTTTATTTAATTGTTGAGAATAAGCCAATCAGCAGAATGCGGCCATTCAATATAGGGATTTAGAACAGAGAACTCAGATCATAAATGGATCTAATTCTCAGTGGTTTTGGAGTGGGTTATTTAAGTTTCATTCACATTCTTTTCTTTGGACCTCTGACCACTTTTGTGTGTATATGTGTTCTGTTCCCCATCCCGTGTGTGTGTGTGTGTGTGTGTGTGTGTGCGCGCGTGCACGCGCGCGCGCGCGCACACACACACGTGTACAAATGCCCATGCTCAAGTGCGTGCCCTTGTGCCTGCATGTGTTTAAATAGTCCAAAGGCTAGACTTTGGTGTCAGTCCTTAGGAGCTATCATTAAAGTATATTTATTTATTTGTTTGTTAATTTATGCACACACACATGTGCTTTATCTACCTGAAGGTCAGAGAACAAGACTTGGAAGTGGGTTCTTCCTTTCTCCATGTGGGTTTTGGGGATTGAACTCAGGTTGTGAGGCTTGGCAGCCAGCTCCTCTACCTGCTGAGGAGGCTGGATGCTTCTCCACATTTTTCTTGCTTTGGAGACATAGCCTCTCACCTGAGGCTTCACCTAGGGGGTCATCAGTCAGTCTAGGCTGGCTGCTGAGCACAGGGATTACACGTTCATAATGCCACACCTGAGTTTCCAAATGGGTGCAGAAAACTCCGGTCCTCACGCTTGCATGCCAAACCATTTACCAAGGAAGCCATCTCCCCAGCCTGTCTTTCATTGTTGAGCATAGGACTGAATACATGATCCTGGTAGGAAGGGTAAACACAAAAAAAACCCTTCAATGCCAGAAGAGTGGCTGGCATTATGTAGGTGATAGATTCTTTGTCCTTTCATTATCTTATTCATTCAGGGAATGAGAGTAACAATTTTCTTCCCAGAGATTAGATGGCATTATTTGTGCATCCATACCTGCTAGACGAGTCATATGGATCAGAGGACATTTTTGCTCCCAAGAGGACATTGGTAATGTCCAGAGACACTTTTGGTTGTCACCAGCTGTAAGGGTCCTTCTGGAATCTGGTGAGCAGAAGGTCAGGGCTAACTATTCTGCAGTCTGCAGGGTAGCACCTCTGTGAGGAATTACTGGTAGTGGGGTTGAGAAATCTGGCCGTAGACAAAAGCACAGCTGGAATAAACCTGGAGGGGGGGAAGGAGAGGTGGACTGAAGGAGAGGCTGCTCTTCCCTTTGGATGTGTAACCCAGGTTCATCAGGCAGAACATTTAAAAGGCTCTCAGGGGAATACAAGCAGCCTGGGTCAGTCAACAGAGCAGATGGCCCATGGAATCCTGCTGTCTCCTCTTTTCCTCTACACATTTGATGAGGGATGGTAGCCCGTGTCTGGCAGCTGGCTGCCATTTATCCTCTTTGTGACAGACCATCACCCGAGGACTCTTTGTGGTTAGCGTGATCTGATGTGTAATCAAGGCTAACCACTTTTCCTGAACCAAATATTGATGCTGAATCAAGCCTGAGTATATTTGCACTGGCAGGAGGGACCGAGACTCTGAAAGTGGAACAGGTCTGGAGTTCTGGTGTCATGTCACCAGGGAAGCTAGGACAACAGAATCCTGGACATGTGTGTGGGGGACCTAGGTTCAAATTCCATCTCCCCTGATGACTGTCTGCCCAGTGTCAAGGTATCCTTGAGCCTCAGCTTCCTCATTTGGAAAAACAGATTAAAGATACCTCTGCTGATTGGCATAAGGCTTAATGTTTTATTGCCACTGGTTTTTTGAAAGCGAGGAATAATATGAAATTGGGTTGTTAGAGAAGGGGAAGACCTTGAAGAGTTGGGAGATGGAAAGAATATAATCAAAATACACTGTATGAAGAATTTAAAATGAATAATAATAAAGAAAATGCTGTGTCATTGCTAATGCACCTAGCCAACACATGGCTGGGATGGGGGTGTGTGTGAAGTTATTAAAGATTGAAGCTAGGGCTTTGGATATGATAGGCAAGCTCTCTAAAATGAAGTTACACCCCATCTCTCTTTTTCCTTTTTTTTTTTTTTGTGACGGTCTCAGCTTCCCAGGTTGTCCTTGAACTTCCTGCGTAGCTGAGGCTTGCCTTGCCCTTACCATTCTCCTGCTTCAGTGTTTTGAGTAGCTGGGATTGCAGGCCTGAGCCACCAGGTGCCACTCAGATGATATGACACTGATCCTTTCAGGTGTGTGTATAAAATAAAGTTCGGCTTTCTACACTGAAATAGCCCCGACAATAGTTATTGTTCAGCCATCTAACTGGATACGGTACCCCAAGATCCCAGGGGCTGCTTCGTCCACTTAAGTCGTCTATGTCAAAGAGAAGCCATGCTATTTGGCTGGCCCTTAGGATGAAAATGTCCTTAGAAGAATAGCTCATAGGGCAAAGTGCTGGCTATGTAAAACTTGAGTTGGGCTCTCTAGCACACATGTAAAAGAACTGTCATTCCACAACTGGGGGCCAGGGTTGAGGAACAGAAGCATGAGAATTCCTGTCCAGCCAGCGTTGGGTTCATTGAGAGATCCTGTCAAACACACACAGCAAGAAAACAAACAAGTATGGAGAATGGTTACACCTTTTCAGCCCCTTCCCCATCCCCGAAAAGAATACAGTGCAAAAGTTATTTGTGTAAGTACAATTATTATAAATAAATCAAAAGTTCTGATTAGGGACATTTCTGCTCAGTTTTGATAAATAGAACTTGAAAAATATTTTTTTTGGTTTTTATTTTTAGTAAAATAAACCCTCCAACCAGCCTTCACTTCCAACAGAGTGCGTTGTTGCTGGGAGGAGAGCCAATTCAGGTAGAAAGCGCTGGGAAGGTACTATAATTCACCCATGACTTACCTGTTGGAGAGAAAGTCTTGAGAAATGTAAATTGCTTCAGGCTCTTACTGGGCAGCGCTGCTGGACTATTTTATGTGCCAGATATGCTATAAATATTGATGGAAGGAAAGGAAGAGGGGCCCATGAGACACCCACAGAGATTGGTTATCACAGTTCCTGTGGGATTTGTCGATGCGGTTTTGCAGGAATATTAGAAAACAAATGTGCTTGGGTTGTGCAGAAGGCAGAAGAGAGGAGTTGACGGCAGGTATCCAGGAGCTTCACGGATACCTCCACTTTCTTGGCAGAAAGGGACACCAACGGGACATCAGCCTCCTTATTCTCACAGTGAACAAAGCTATGATGTCAAAATGGCGGCACAAAGTGAAAAGACCCAAAGCTACACACAAGGAGGAGAATCGAATGCTACGGCATGCCCCACTTCAAATTCCATTTTAAACACACATTTTAACTACCCCCTCCCCTTCCTGATTCCCACAGGATTATGGCCACTGGCCATACCCATGGAACCCTTTAACTCCCAACATTCTTTTCTGGCCTGTTCAGGCCACAGCGGTCAGTATTCTACCTTCCTACTGAAATACAGCCCTCTGCCGATGTCTCATGTCCACTATCCTAGCTTCTGTATGTACTCCACGTTAAACACACAAATGAAAGATGTGAACCTAGGGTCCAAGACAGAATACACAGCACTTGTCAAAGTATACTCCGTACTGGGGTTGCAAGGTCATAGCGTCCCGAGTGGCTTCTTCACACATGCACATTTTATTGGCTAAGCGTTCCTTGGTCCTATCTCCGTCACTCCACTTAACTATCCACGTGCATCCGTTGCCTCCAGTACTTTCATCTCACCTCTATTCCTCCCTCCCTCCTCCCTAATGCAACCCCTTGTCAATGTTCCCTTTCTATTTCAGCTTCTTCATTGTGCTCCAGGTTAAAACACAAACAATAGATTTGATGTTAGGACCCGAGAGGTTGAGAATCAACGTGGCTGTGCAAGGGACTCTGTCATAAGATATAAAGGTCTTTGGGTATATATATGCCCAGGAGTGGTACTGTTGGGTCATATGGAACATCTACTTCTTGAGTTTTAAAAAGACATTTATTGTATGGGCATGAGTGCTTTTGCTTCATATGTATTGCACCGTGCACCTGTGTGATTGTCTGTGGAGGCCAGAAGAGGACCCTGGATCCCTTGGAACTGTAGACTACAGGCAGTTGTAAATCACCTTGAGAGAGCTGGGTCCTTTGCAAGGGCAGCAAGTGAATCTGTGAGCCAGCTCTCCAGCCCCTTATGTCTAGCTTATGAGAAACCTCCAGAAAGCTTTCCAGAACAGCTGCACTGGTTTCCACTCCTGCCCATTGTGTATAAAGGTTTCCTTCCCCTTCACCCTCGGCTGCAGTTATCGTTATTTTTATATCTGATATGGACATCCTGGCTGGGTCAGAGATGGAATCTTAAATAGTTTTAATCTTTAGTTGTATGGTAACTAAGGTCCTGGGTTATTAAGTGTAAAGCTTTAGTGTCAGGCATGGGTTACCTCTCTCCAGGTTATTGTCAAGGAGACCCCAAAGGCACCCAAACCAACACAAGCTATTGTCATTATTGCTTTCTCACTATAACTATGTGGCAAGAGCCTCTTGCTAAAGGCACTGTCTGCTCGCTTGCGGGACACAGCAAAGCCAGTCTTGAATTTTCCAGGAAGCTCTCCCTGTTGGTGAGCCTAGATAAAGCTGTAAGGTGCTTTGCAGACTGCTTGGGGAGAAAAGACATCAGTGGCCTATTCCAGTGCTGGGCCTAAAATACTGACCTGTCAGGCAAGACATGCCCAGCAGCAGAATAATGAAAATAGCTTCTGGGCTAACCAACTGTTCTCTTGATTGAATTTAGTCTTGCTCCACAGGAGGGAATTCATGCCTGGTACTATAAACATGGTTAAACTTCATGGGTAAAGAAAGTCTTTAGAGCTAGGGGAGAATCTGTTGATGCTGTTTTTCTCAACGGTCTTTTGTTATCAATTGCATTCTAGATATTTATATTGCTATCCATAGCTCTGTGCCTGTTTATCTTCTTTGTTACAGACATCACCCGAGGACTCTTTGTGGTTAGCGTGATCTGATGTGTAATCAAGGCTAACCACTTTTTCCAAATCAAATATTGATGCTGAATCAAGCCTGAGTATATTTGCACTGGCAGGAGGGACCGAGACTCTGAAAGTGGAACAAGTCTGGAGTTCTGGTGTCATGTCACCAGGGAAGCTAGGACAACAGAAAATGAGAAAATGCCTCCATAAGATCCAGCTGTAGGTCACTTTTTAAAAAAATAGTGATTGATGGGAGAGAGCCCAGCTCATTGTGGGTGGTGCCATCTCTGGACTGGTAGTCTTGGCTGCTGTAAGAAAGCAGGCTGAGCAAACCATGGAGAACAAGCCGATAAGCAGCACCCCTCCATGGCCTCTGCATAAGCTCCTGCCTCCAGGTTCCTGCCCTGTTTGTGTTTCTGTCCTGACTTCTTTTGATGTTGAATGATGATATGCAAATGCAAACCAAATAAACCCTGTCCTCTCTAGGTTGCTTTGGTCATGGTGTTTTATCACAGCAATGGAAACCCTGTCTAAGATGGAATGAAGGCTGTGATATGTTGTTCTCTGGACATGACACGACTATTGCACACATGAACTCACAACAACCTCCACGAGATCAGGCCAATTAAAAATTCCAACATGGAACATAGAGGATATTCTGAATCCTTACTTGTACCCGGGGAGCTACTGGCAACTGATGGCTTTGGGGCAGGGGAGAGAAGAGTCACTGGTAGATTGATTACCCATGTCCCAGTGGATGACCCCACACCCATGGTCATATGGGCAGCACTAATCAGACTCAGTAAATTAGTAAGTAAGCAAGCAAGCAAATAAATAGATAGATTTGAAGAGGACATGAAGTTGGGGTGTGTGATGGAGTAGTCCTGGAGGAGTTGAAGTAGGAACGTGGAAGGGGTGGATATGACCAATATACATTGTTTACATGCACGAAATTGTCAAAGAATAAACCAAATGTATTGTCCAAAAGAAGTGCTGGATAGAAAGCTCAAAGAAACCCATTCCTCGGCGAGATAAGTCTAACCCCATGCCTTCTGCCTCTTAACTGTGGCTGTAAATCCCTGCTCCACAGGAAGGTAAGGTGAGGGGCACAGGCGTCCTCTGACAGACACATAATGGGAATCTCCTTGGTGTGGACACTCCTCAGGGAGGACTGCACACACCACAAACCCAGGGATACAGCTCCAGTGACAGTCAGGAGTAAACAGCCTGTGCCGTACAGCTGGATGAGACAGTGCTCTTACTTCAAGGCACTTAAGATCAGGCATGTATGGTGAAAGAGTGAGGCAGGCAGAATGAGGCAGACAGGAAGCTAAATATTACTTCTGTCATATTTCTCAATATTCAGAAGCTTAAAACCATGGCTGTGTACAGAACGCCGCTCCGACCATGAACCTTTAGAGAAAACTAGAACCAGTTGTGGATTAGTGCAGTCTGCTAAAAAAGGAAATGGATTTCTCTTGAGTATATATAGGTGGTGGGTGGGTATGTAGCTTAAACCCCATGCAAAACAAACCTAGAAGTGTTCATATGTATGTATGTGTACACACACACACACAAACACACACACGGGAACTGAAAGACAATTGTAAAGAATTTGCCTGAGGCTTTATTGTCAATAATGGGAACATTGGACTCAAAATCAGACCCATTTGCTGTCATAACTTGTGTTCTGTAAGTCCACACTAAAGCGAGTCCAGGCAGGGAAGAAGGAAGTTAACCACCAGGCAGGAAGGAAATGGAAGCTGTCCACTCTTTCCATATCCGACTTGAAACGTACAAATCTAATGTGCACGGGACGCTGTGTAAGTAATCACCTTCAGTCTAGAGTACCTTAAAATGCAGGGACGGGTGGGCAGCTTTGGTTTCAGTCTTGAAACCATGATTTCCTCTCATATAGCTGACCACAGCAGTCTAGAGATGGAGGTGTGTGTGTGTGTGTGTGTGTGTGTGTGTGTGTGTATGCAGGTTCTGATACAGGGACGGTGCACAGTGACTCTCGCATGGTCCCCCTTCTATTTGACTTCTTTACCATCATCGGTAGTCTCCCTGACAAGCATATGATTCTTTCTACAAAGCAGACCCTTAGGCAGTGGGCAGTGCACTGTGTTTATTAGGGGAAATTGCCCTGGAATCTTAGGAGTCGGGTAGGATTGTGAGAGGATGGGAAGTGAATCGTTATAAGGGTCATCTTTAAGTAGCCTCTGATGCAAGGAACTGAGGTTCAACTCCTCTGATATCTTTTGAAGAGTATGAGGGATGTGTGTCAGGGCTGTCCCAATGAGAACAGGGAAAGGTGATCCTGTCTATCAGTCCCTACCCCTGCCCCTCCTCCAAGTGTTACTCCTTCTCATATTTTGCCAGGCAGGGTTTTCAGTCCTGAAAACCGTTCCAGCAAAATTCAAGTCTACAGCTAACAAGATAATAAAGAAGCCACCAAGGCGCTAACAATAGGCTCTTGTGCGCAGTGAAAGAGGTGGGCGAGCTGCAGGCCTGTGACTGCAAGGGGCAAAAGGAGTCCGGCAGTCTGCATTCTGTAGCCGCAGGAACCACAGGCTTGTGGTTTCTTATCGAATACATTTGTGACCTCAGCACAGATTTTATGTAAAGAGAACCTTGTGGCATGTTGTCTTTGTGTCTGGCTTCTTTCACTCAGCATAGTGTTTTCAAGGTCGCAAAACATAAGTTAAAAAGAATAATTGTTGCTGCTGTCCTATTTGGAATTGGAAGGGAGATCGCCCCCCTGGAGATCTCACTTCTTGGAGAACAGCGGCCCCTGGTGGAACAAATGTGAACTGTGCTGGCTTAACGAGGACTATCTGCCAAGCCGACCTTGAGGGGACAAATAGTGGGAAACAGGTCCCCCTTTTAAAAACCAAAATAAGTTTTAAGACATTTAGCTTGCAACTACTGCCACACGTTTACTAAAACAAGATTTCTAGAGTAAGAAAAAAAATCCCGGTATAACCAGTTGATAGCAATTGCTGGTCATCTTGTGGTTGGAGGCTGAGATAAGTATGTGGGTCCATTTGCATCACTCACAATTACTGCAGGAGGGTTTCAGGTCTCTACAGACTAGCTTCAACGAAATAACAAGGGCATTTGGAGAAATCCATACTTAAAGTTGCGTTCAATGACTATAAATTAAACCTAAACGCCGTCTTGCTGTTATTTCCACTATTAGTAGCAATCAAGTGTTTAAGGCCTGAAAATTGCCCTATCAAAATTCAAGTCTATGGCTAACAAGATAATAAAGAGGAAACATATTCTTATCTTAATAAGGCTACATCAGGCCTTGTTCTCGCCTACTGAGACATGTTAAATGGATTTTCAACCAAATATTCATCCCCATTATTTGGCTCCTCTGCTTCCTGGACTTGAGCGTTCTCTGAGGCATATTTTCTTCTTCGCGCGTAAAATGAACTGATTGAAACAAAAAAGAAATATCGGAAGAAAAGGGGTTTGTGTTCGTTACAGTGACAACATGCTGGAGATGTTCAATCCACGAGGATAAAAGACCATGGCTCGTGGCTTCAGGCTGTGGTCAGCGGCGAGGCAGGTGGCACACTGGTGGCAGCCATGGTGACCAGGAAGTTAAAAGGGAGAATGTTTCTAGAGTCCCTTTCAAGGACCTAATTCCAAGGATCTTCCCTATCCAGTTAGGCCCACCTGTTAGCATGTTAACGCTGCTATTAGGGTCCGCCC
The DNA here is from genome assembly GCF_004785775.1 of Grammomys surdaster. Lineage (NCBI taxonomy): Eukaryota > Metazoa > Chordata > Mammalia > Rodentia > Muridae > Grammomys > Grammomys surdaster. The sequence continues at coordinate 16,852,293 of NW_021604565.1, forward strand.
AACAGTTACCTAGCAACAGCCAGGTAGGCCGGGCTTGCTATAAAAGGGACTGTTTGGTCACTCTTCCCTCCCTGAACCCTTACTCCTCTTTTCTCCTTCCCCTTCCCCCCTTCTCTCCACATGTTTCCGGAGGGCCTCTTCTCTCTCTCTCTCTCTCTCTCTCTCCCTCTCTCTCTCTCT
>NW_021604565.1:16852872-16903974 GCF_004785775.1 Grammomys surdaster
CCCCCCTCTCCCTCTCCCCTCCCACTCCTCCTCCCCCTCTCCCACTTCCCCCTCTCCCTCTCCCTCTCCCTCCCTCTCCCTCCTTCACCCCTCTCTCTTCTCTTTCTCTGCCTCTGTTCCCTTCTTAATCCCCCTTCCTCATCATTGGCCCGCTGAGGCACCCCCCCCCCATACCGCTTTACAAAACATATGTCACCTCATTAGGTTACTGTCAGCTCTCAGTCGTGCCACCAGCAAAGGTCCAAATGTTTTGAACATGGCGTTTGGGGGACAGTCAAGATCCAAACTATAAGAGAAAATAGTGCAACCTGACCTTCTTAGCTGAACGTTTCCATTGTTCCTTGATTTCCCCTTTTTTTATTTGTCACAAACACATTGTTAATACTATGCCTGAGTTTCTCCTTCCTATGCTTATGTACTGATGTCTAGCCTACCGGTGTACCTGACTTTACATACACAGCATGCACCTAAAATTAATGAGAGTGACTAGCATATAGTAGGTGATCAATAAATATATTTTTAAAAAAAGTCTGTGCTAGTTAGTTTTTATTATCAGCTTGACACACACCTAGAGTCACCTGGGAGGAGAAAACCTCAACTGAAGAACTGCTTCTATCTGTGGAGAATTCTCTTGATAGTTGATTGATGTGGAAAGGCTCACCCTACTGTGGGCAGAACTATTCTCTGAGTTTGAGCATGTGGTTCTCTGCTACATAAAAAAGGCTGACATACATGCAAATAAAAATATATAGACAAGGCACACCATATATATATATATATATATATATATATATATATATATGTGTGTGTGTGTGTGTGTGTGTGTGTGTGTGTGTGTGTGACAACAATTAATGAGAAAGCAAGAAGGGCTATATGGGAAATGTTGGAGGGAAGAAAGGAAGAAATTATATAATTATAATTTCAAAAATAGTAGAAAAATACAAAGTTTTATCCTTTAAAAAAGTGTCTAGGAGCAAACCAAAGAGCCAGCCAATAAACAGCATTACACTGCGACTTCTACTTCAGTTCCTGCTTGGCTGCACCGACTTCCCTTAACGATGGGCTGAGATCCAGAGGTGCAAGAATAAACCCTTTTCTCGTCTAATGGCTTTGTGTCATGATGTTTATCACAGCAACAGGAATCGAAGTAGAACAGGGCCAATTGTTTAAAAGGAACATCTCCGGAAGACACGGTTTTCAGTTCTGGCCCTGTGGCTTGGGTTTTAGCTCAGTTCTTGTGAATTTCAGACTAAATAATATGTTTTACTAAATACTTAAAATGCAACTTGTTAAGCCGTCTGCAGGTTTTGTTTGACCAAGCCTCTAGTGCATGGAGGATGCTCCTGTAGACATTGCTGAGGGTCTCACTAAGGCTAGGCATGTGTGTTTCTTGTTCTAAAACAGTCCAGAAAGAATGAGATACTTGTGAAAATAGGCACACAAAAGAACTGTTTACAATTCTTGATTACTAGGGTTACATTAACAGTAAGCTATGAGGTATGGAGTCTTTAGACAGAGCTAGATGTCAATCCTGGATGCAGGGGTGGGGGACAGAACATACAGGCTTTGAAATAGTATCTTCACCAGCCAGAAAGAGAATAAACGTCAAAGTCACAAAGTTGGACAAGCATTCCAGTGAAACCCATACAGTAGTAGGGAAGAGTTCAAAGACCGTTGCCAGTGAACTGGAGCTGCATTACCCTATATAGAGAGCAAGGATTTGTAAGTTAGTGTCCTGGGCTTTATCTCAAACATTGACCACACGTGCCTTCTGTACCATAAAGTCCTTTATTGCCTTCTGGGGTTGAATGAAACCCATCTCCCAGAGTCTCAGGTACTTGGACAGTTGGTGGCGCTGTTGGCAGCAGTTTAGAGAGTGAAGCCTTACTTTGATGGAGGGAAGTAAGTCGTGGGCAGATAAATGGCTTTGAGAGTAAAAGGTGGGCTCAGTTTACAGTTGCGTTTGCGCTCACAGCTGAGGACATGAGTTCTCAGCTTCCTGTCCCCACTGTCGACCTGTCATTTGCTGCTGTGTTCCCTGTCACGATGGACTCTGACCCCTTCAGGAAGCTGAACTGTAAGCACAAACAGACTCTTCTTTCTTTTTCTTTTACTCTTTCTTTCTTTCTTTCTTTCTTTCTTTCTTTCTTTCTTTCTTTCTTTCTTTCTTTCTTTCTTTCTCTCTCTCTCTCTCTCTCTCTCTCTCTCTCTCTCTCTCTTTCTTTTTTTTCTTTTTTTTTGTAGGTCGAGGAGGAAGCACTGAATGAATAAAACTCCGAGTGTACGTGTGTGTTATGACTTGGGCATGGCTGTGTCTAGAATGCCCAAGGCCTTGGGCCCATAAAACAATTGGCAAAACTGCCACTACCCATGTAGCTGGGCCTTAAGAGAAATACAAAGCTTTGCTCGGGAGTCTGAGTCTTTCTGAAGGCTTGATCAATTGTTCAAAGACTAGCACCTCCTTTTCCCAAGTGTTAACAGCCTAGGACTGGTTCCCGCAGAGACTTCCCTACAGAGATTAGCTACACCACACCTAGCCCCACTGTACTTAATAAACTTGAGGATGATATGCATCACAGTGGTAGCCTTAGGGAGCTCTATCTGATCCCAGTTTCACTGGTCCCGGTCTGTGTGTTTGTCCTTTCTTCAATCCTTCACCTCCTCTAGCAAGGCTACAGGAGTCAACAGGTGCAGGTCTCAGCACTTCTAGAAGCTTCCTTGGTCATAGTGTTGTATCATACTAAGAAAAGTAACTGATATGCTCTCTGCTAAGAAAAACCAAACCAAACCAAACCAAACCAAACCAAACCAAACCAAACCAAACCAAACCAAACCAAAGCAAACCAAACCAAAGCAAACCAAACCAAACCAAACCAAAAAACACCCGAATATAAGAGGCTTATATCTTGGTGAGTGCAAAGCCCAAAACAGGACCTTAGGAGATAAGAGTGGAGAAAGTCTATTACTTGTGGCTATGAGGCAAGCACTGAGTTCCCAAGGCTGTATCCTGCCAGAAAGAATAAAGGTGTTTGTCCGGAGAACCTGTGTATATATACTCTTGTGGGATGCAGGTGGAGAGGAGGGAACGTATCTGGGCATGCTCACTATGAGGTCATAGGTCACATGTTCATCCAAGGGAGGTGGTAGGCACACATCTGGACATACTCGGTTCAATACAATAGTGACTCAAGCTTACCCTGGGTTGTCTGAAATATTCAGTGACCTGGTGACCCTGGCTGACATCTGGTAAGTTTTGACAATGAGTTTTAGCCAAAGCTGTAAGAACCACCTTGGAGGCGTCTTGTCACCTGTTAAAGGCTGCAAGATTTCTCCCTTTTAAATAGGAACCCACTTGGCTTAACAGGTAACTCTCTCCCTCAGAACTTAAGGGTAATCCTTGGTCCAAGAAGCCTTCCTGAGTGTTTAGGGTTCCCAGGAATGTTACCTCACACTGTAGATAATACATCATACCTGAGCTTTGTGCCCAGTGGGAGCATCACGAAGCCTGTTCAGAAATAGATACATGTTCCCATGGGTGTAACCATGCACACTCCACATGCCAAGCAAGGGATGCACACTAGAGTAATCTTTCCCTCTGTTTATTCTAAACCCAGAAGACTTGAAATTCTTAGAATTTGGAACAAAGTTTTCAATATTCTTGTTTCTAGGCTATTTTGACTAAATTTATGGTAGAAATTACGTATTGAGTAGTTTGCATAATCTGGTGCTGTGGTAAAAGTGAAATAAGGCAACTGCATTGAATATTAACATCCACTTGGCAGCTTCCTGTCATGTCTGCCTCAGCTAGCCTGAGCAGGAGCAGTGGCTCCTTTTCTCTCCCAGACTTTCCTTCCCAGACTCTCCTGTGCCTCTTCCTGCTCCTGTGCCTGGGGTCATCCTCCCCGTCACTTTGTGTCAAGCTTTTCTAATCACCCTCTTTGTTCATTTGCACCCTGTGTCTTCCGTTTGTCAGTACTGTCCAGCCCAGGCCCTCCTTTGTCTAATTCAGTCTACATCACTTGATGGGAAATGGGGCTTCTGTGAAAGTGTAGACACTTCAGTAAACTATAAAGAGAAATGTATCAGAGAAACAGGGCAGTTAATTTTCCGTTCTTTTGGGCCTCCCAAATTATACTCTCCAGAATCTACAGAGAAAGTAGGTAAGGTTTTCTAACCCGTGGAAAGCATCTCCTGAAGCAGAATTCTGGATCAAGGTCACTTGGCTTTTTGTGACAGTTGATGTAGGAAGGTGAGCTAGGCAGGAGGTCCGACAGTCGATTGGAAGACTATTCTGAGGTGACAGTCAGACAGCAGATGACATGAAGCCACTGAGCCAGAACCCCTCCCCTGCCATACATCCTGCCAACTATATACTTCCTCCCATTTGGTGGAGGTCACTTCTCTCTCCCATGGGCTGTCTTGTGGGATTCCTTCTTAACCACCATGCATATTCGCCCCTTCAGCAATGGGGAAGGTGACAGGTTCTTAACTTAGCAGGGCAGTGATGATGTGGAAGAAAACATCTGGATGCCTGGACTTTGTATTGCTCTCCCTTAGGAACAGTTCAACAATAGGTAATTGCCAGAACATCAAGAATGGCCTGGAAAATACGAACTCCATCCTCTTTCTACTCACCAGGGTTTGCAAAGCCTGGGGAGATATGGAAGTGAGAGACTTCCCTTAAGCAGCAGTGGAAAAAAGAAACGTAGATGGTGGGGGTAGTGAGAGACCACTGAGGAGCTGATTTTGTTCAGTCCACTACAATAGGCAAAACATTGTTAATAAGGACATCTCAAACAAAAAGGAGAGACACCCTGGAGTTTATTATAGGAGAAGGTATGGCAGTGAGCACATCTTTATTAGTTATGAGGAATTTGCACGAGGGCAGGGGGTCCTTTGAAGTCTGCCCTTTCTTAGGACACAAAAGAGTGAGGTGGGGCTTTACTTAACTATAGCTGCTTTCCAAGGACTCTGGGTCTGGTAAAGCGCCACAATGTCACAGAGAAGCTATAAAGAAGAACCGTGCGTGCCTCTTCCCACCTCTGCTGTTAAAATTCTCTTTAGACACAGCTGGTGTCATATATGAAAATCTGATGTTCTCATCCACACAGAGATGAGAACCGAGAGGCTTGGACTTCACCTTCACTTTTGAAAGGAAGCAAGGCTAATTTTAGCAGTGATATTACCAGGCAAACCCCGATGACAGTGTTCACCTGTACAGCCTCTATTGTAGAGGGGAGTAAGCTGCATTTTCCTTACACACCCGGGCCTGCCTCCACAGTGTCCTATGATATGACTGTAGATCCCCTGGAGTTGTTTCTAAGTGGGGATTTCTCATTGTGTTGTGGTTTTGTCAAGGTGATCTGTCCTGTACCCTGCAGATATGCTTAAGTACATTCTGGATCTTTACTGTTTCTTGTGTCAGTAGTACCTGCCCATTCTCTGAGTTGTGACAACTGAGTACTGCCAAGTGCTCCCAAGAAGGCATGACTGTCTCCAGTTGATTTCAGAGCTGCTATTTCCATATTTTGTTTTCAATAAACACATACACAAACTCTCTCTCTCTCTCTCTCTCTCTCTCTCTCTCTCTCTCTCTCTCTCTCGCGTGCGCGCGCACACACACACACACACACACACAAGTTGAATAGGAACGATGACCATTAAAATCATGAAGCAACTTAAGAGGTCAGAAGTCGGTAACAGGGACAGGAAAGCAGTGTGTGACTCCTGTCTAGGGTTATATATCCTAAGAATAAAGCTGGAAGACTTTTGCCAGTTGGGAAAGGCACAAAAGGCTCCAAAATGTTAAAAGGCAAATGTGTCCAGGAGAATAAAAGTTCACTCAGAGAACATGGGTTATAGTAGCCGAGTTCTCGCTGTTATTTATATACTTACCACATATTAAGAAGTTTGTCCTGTTATTTCAGCTTATATTAATGTTGTGGGGCAAAAAGAATACTTAGTTTTTGAAAGACAGATGTTCAGCCACTGTTGTTTTTTGGGTAGTCTAAATAAGGGATGGTAATTGCTTGGTGTAAGGTTTCAATTGTGCCATCTGGTGGTACACACCGCAAACTGCAGGTAAAAAGACGAGAAAGTTCTCTGGAGATATTCAGAACAACATGAATGTGGCAGGTGCTGTGGATGAGGGCTCAGCGGGAGGCTCGCCTCTTGTGTCCTCACGGTGAGGGCTCACCTCAGCAGGAGGCTCTCCTTGTGTGTCCTCACAGCGCTCTTCCTGCTACAGATCTCTGGTGAGCAGAGGCCACAAGGCTGTTTGCATTTGCAACGCTGCCTGTCTCCCGGACGTCCTACACTGAATGCACAGTCTGGTGGTTAGTGTTCATTGCCAACTCGATCAGATTAAGATGTGTCTAGAGAATTAGTGACGCACACTTCTGGTTGTGTCTGTGAGATCATTTTGAGAGATGATTACATAGTGAAGGCCTTCATATAATGGATACTTTGGTCTACGGATGAGTTAAACATGGAACTAGAGTGTTAGGACCAGGCAAGTGGAGGCTGGACACTAGCTGGAGGAAATAGATCAGAGGGGTTGCTTCTTTGGAGTGATATCTTACCCTCGTCCCCTCCTGTAGTGGCTTCAATGCTCCCTGGCTGCTAGGATGTCTACCCTGCATGGGTACTAAAAAGTGAAGAACGACCCCTCCGTTATACATTATTCCTGTCACCATGATGTTCTGCCCAGGGGTATGGGACCAAGCAACACAGACAGAACCTTCTCATATGGTGAGTAAAGATACACACATACAATCTGGGACTTCAAGAATTTAAAACACAGTGACTCATGTTGTAGAGGTCAGTAGAAGAATCAGGATATGTGAATCATCTCGGTCCTTGGGAGAGAACTCTTCATAGACCCACATTTGCAAGCCTGTTTTTCAATATGGTCTGCAGCACTCCCACTCTGTCTGTGGTACAGACTTGTTACTGAGTGCGCACTATTGTTTGGCGGTCCTCACAAAAACAATAGCCATCTCCCACTAGTTCCAGATACATCGAAGGAACTCACTTCCATTCTGCAAACCAAATGTTGGTTTATGAGTTGCAAAATACAGTGAAATTCACTGGTAGAAAATAGACAATTAAACTTTATATCTTGGTCATGCCTGAATTATGAATCCTACTGTCTGCCACGTGTGGTTGGGTGCCTTAAGAGTATAGCTTGAGAATGTAATGCTTAGATTTAAAAGTCTCACAGCATAGTCAAGGATGGAGAAAACATATTCTCCTCTATATCTGTATATGACATTATGTTTGAATAAATATAAATGTGTGGATGATAAATTGGTATTTCCCTGTTGCAGGATATTTGATTTCACTCTGAACACTAAGATTGTGTTATTTACTGGAAAAAATATGTTTTTAGTTGTGGTGTGGCTCAGTCACAGCACACACCTTTAATCCAAGAGCTTTCTGCAAGAATATTGTAAACAGGAGTAAATAAAATTAGCAGTACATCAAAAGGCAGAGCAAGCAACACGTTGACAGGAAGTGAACATGGGGAAAAAACCACAGAGAGTAAGAGGGAGTCAGGAGGATGGATAGAGAGACACACAGGAAATAGAAGGAAAGGGTATTCAATTTGAAGGAGGTTATTTGGAGACTGGGAGAGTGGGGCATTCCTTCTAGGGTATCCAATGAGGAGGAAGGTCAGCTGGGTGGTTTCTCTACCTCTCTGAGTTAGCAGGGTTTCACCCCAGCATCTGGCTCCTAAGTTTTTATTGGTGAGAATCAAATAATTGAAAATTTATTAAAAACCATTTTCCCCCACCCATTCCTTCACAAGTGTGTGCTGATGCGATGGTGGAATGAGGCAGGACCTGTTGGTTTCTGGAAAGGCCTAAATGCACGGAAAGTGCAGTCTCTGCAGAACTTAGGTGGAAGCAAAGTGTAGGAGACAGGAGACACTTTCTTCCTATTCAAGAAGGGGCCCCTTTCTCTCCTTTCTGTTTCTCATCAGGCAAGCAGCCTCTGTCACATGCCCCCAATGCCATTCTATTTTGCCCTTGGAACCAGCACAGCCAAGGATTATGGGCTGGAAAAAATGAGCTAACATACTTCTCCCAAGTTTTCTTCTTATGTATTTTCTCACAGAATGCAAGGTCTGACTCACATAGAAACTTGGTTTCTCAACTCTATTGAGTGTGTTTGTTTTTTCTTTTGTCACTAAACTTGACTATGCAGTTCTTAACTCATTAGAACTGGTTTGTGGGAGGAATTTGGAAAAGTTGGGAGAAGCAAGCTAGAAGAAGACAAAATTGGCTTAATGGAAATTTGGCTTAATGAACAATTACAGTTGGATCTTAGAACACCAATAGAAATGTTCACTAAAGGATGTGCCCGTGAGGTTTCCACTGGAGACACAGACTTAACAAGGAATGCAAATTACACATTCTATTCTTCCAAAGACCTTGTAAACATTTTCTTTTTCTTTATTTTTCCCCTCAGACTTTATGGGGATGAACTTAAACATATTGGACCATTTTACCTGGCAGAGATATTTCTAGGCAGTTCAGCATTCTGGGTACTTCTGGCTGCTTTCTTATTTCTTCCTGGTTTATAATGAGACGTAGAAATTCACAACTAAGGGCAGAAGGATCTAACCAACTTTTATTTTCACCATAAAAGTAGCATGGAGCATGTTTGAAGAATGTCATTGCATTTAAAGAGATTAGAGTCACTGTGAAAGAAGCCACATCGTCTGCACCAGGACAGTAGGGAAGGTGGCTTGAGGCATCTCAGAACTAGAAACATTATACTCATGTCAGCCTGAGGAGGATTAACAGGTAAATCACTTACAAGAGTTTCCCTTGAGAAAAGGATGCCTATAAATTAGCCCTGCCTACATAGGGCTAATTTGAAGTTATGCTACCAGGGAACCAGGAAGTTCTTAGTCTTATTAATAAAATAATTTAAGAGCAAACTCAAAAAAGAAGTTAAAGAAAAATTTTATTAGTTAAATGAAAAGTCTCAGAACAATTAAGCTGTTAATCTGGGCAGCTGACTGGAGAATAAAGACAGAGAAGAGAAAGAGAAGAAGCCATGCCATGTGGATGAAGCCAGCTAGAGATCAGCCATATTCCAGGGAGGGGAATTGAAGAGACAGAGTGAAAGGGCCCAGAGGACCAGAACAAGCACACTGAGGGTCTAGCCAGGACATGAAAGAAAAAGACAAGAGAGAAGAAAATGGAAAATTCCACCTTTCTGAGTCAAGATTCAGAAAAATAGGCACATCTAAATGAACCTTGTGGTGGCTCTGGATGGAGTAGATATTCCTGGGAAAGAAAAATATATTATCCCACTACAGGGATAATTTTATGCCTATTATCTCTTCAATATGATTTGAAGTAGATCTGATTTCCTGAGGGATGGTCCCTTAGCCAGGAGATAGACCTGCCTAAATAGAATGTTTTGACTCTACCCAGGCCAGAGATTCTATTCTCTTGACTGGAGGGACATTTTTCCTTAATGGGTCTTTAATGCTTCTATGACAGTTGATTCCCCCAAGGATTTGTTCCACTCCTATCAGCCAAACATGCAGAGATTAATGTAGTTGTGATCCAAAGGGGTTGAGTTCTCCTCATGAGGACATCAGGCCTTGGCAATGGCCATGTGATATGAATTTTTCAGACATGTAGAATGTAGGGGCTATGGGATCATGGAGGTCTTGCCACTCAGGTTTCAAAAGCCTAGGAAGCCAGGCAATTTGTAACTAGGCCCAGGAACCTCACCCTCCCAACTTCAAGCAGTTCCCAAGGGAGTAATGTGTCAAGCTGGGAGAGTGAATTTTAATACAGTGTGGATCCTAGAAGGTTAGAGATGCCAGGAATCTGGAGCATCTTCAGAGGGAAGATTCAGTCATTCAGTCAATGAGTAATGCAGAGAGAGAGTTGGGGGGAGGGAGAGAGAGAGGGAGAGGGAGAGGGAGAGGGAGAGGGAGAGGGGGAGAAAGTGCTGGGCTATCCTTTTGGAGCTCAGATCACACCACCACATGCTCCTGATGACAATGTAAGGCTACAGGGCTTCATGATTGCTTTTCTGGAGGTTAGTCTTACTTAGGTCCCATTGCTAGCTAGCTGGACAGGTATGAGCAGGCTTGGAGGCTTAGAGGACAATATTCCCTCTGCATCAGCTTTGTCCAGCTTTAAGATTTATGCAAAGGGAAAGGTTTCAGGGATTTGTTCAGAATCGGAGTTCTACCTTTGACTCTGGGTGGAAGATTATTGTCCACCATTAGAGTACTGTTTCTTCCCTAAGAGTTGATCCAGTTGGGCCAGTTGATCACTTGTCCAGGAGGGCGCCCACAGGAAGCTTGATTCACCTGAAGACATACTGAAGAGCTGGAAGGAGTAATTACACCTTAATGGGATAATGTGCTTATAGACTCCAGAAATCTGTTATCTATGTACATATTCACTGCTAAGCTTGCCTGGGTTTCTGAGTTCTAACTTAAACAAAGAATCATTTCCCCCTTTTCTCTTTCTATCTGTTCTTTGGATATTGGCCCAAAGCATTGCCCTGACACTGGCCGTTCTCACTGTCTCTGAAGACCACCTCAACCCATACCGCTTCTTGCTGTGTTACTGAACACACTTTCTTGGACTCTAGGTCAGAAGCATGATTTTTCCCCTTCTTTCTGGAACTGCCTAGATTTATAGCTTGCCCACCCCATGACTTCTTTCTCAAATTTTAGTAAAATGGTCCCCATGCTTGCTCCAGAAATTGTTTTTAAACTATTTTATTAATTGGATGAAGACCCTGAAAAAAGGAAAACTGGTTCCCTAGTAACCCGGATTCCTCTCCATTCGAGTAGGCTAGTTTACATCATGCCACTTGCAAGCTTGGACATTTTTTTCTATTTATTTACTTATTGTCTGCTGTCCTAGAACTGTTAAGACTACAGAGACTCCTGGAGATGGACCCAATGCATTTGCTTCATGAGGAGTCTTTGAGAATGTTATAGGATATTATGGTTGACCAGGACATGTTCCCACAAACACAGATATAGGTGCTTCAGCTGGCAGCTTCAGGGATTTTTCAGAAGTGATTGGATCCTAAGAACTCTGATGTAACCAGTGAGTTGATCAGCCTTGTTGGGAGGTGGTGAGAAGCAGGACATGCATCACAGTTGGAAGAAGTAGGTCCATGGGGACTGCATTTGCTCAGGGTTCTTCCTGTGTTCTCTCTTTGTTTCTCGTTTGCTGTGAAGTGAGTGGACTCTGCTGTGGACTCCCACCAGCAAGATGCTCTGCCTGACCATGGGTCCAGAATCAATAGAACTACGGAATGAAACCTCTACACTTGAGAGTAGAGTCACTCTTCCTCTTCCAAAAGGAAATGAAAGCAGTTCAGACGTTGGCTAAGAATGGACCCGCTGTGATTCTGCAAGTGCCTAACTTCATTCTGCAGTTATACATCTGCATTGACTATGCTTACTTGGTGTAATGAGGTGAGGAGTTGAGTCAGCAAGTCCTCGTTGTTCAGTCTGTTGTCTGTCATTTTGTTAATTCATTGTCGTGGATATGTGAATGCGAACGGGTGTTCTTCTAAACCGACATTTTTAAGTGTTGCTATGATCTTGTTAACTCTTTGTAGGGGCAGAAGGCAGGATAGACAAGTAGTTGTGTCCTTTAAAGAGAAGATTTAGCCATGGTCCTAGTTAACAAGTACATACTTTTGGGAACATTGAAAATATGGGGCCGGGGAGAGAGAAGTGCAGAAACGTGACCTGAAAATGATTAAAGCTCTGTCTGTGTGCTCCTGAGTCACACGTATGACTCGTCAGTCCTTTGAACGAGAGGTGCTAGAGTGTTGCTTCCTTTTTCCAGGATAGAATATTTCAGGGCAGTTTCCTAAGTAACAGTTCCTGACCCAGTGCACTAGGCAGAGGACCACATGTTATAAATGTGTTTTACGATTGTCCATCAATCTAAGAATGTATTCCAACATTTCCTTCCATCTCTTCTCTTTTTGCTAGGTGTTTTTAAAATTGGTGTATGTCTTAGGGTTTCTATTGCTGTGAAGAGACACTATGACCAAAGCAACTCTTATAAAAGAAAACATTCAATCGGGGCTGGATTGCAGTTTCAAAGGTTTAGTTCGTTATCATCATGACAGGAAGCATGGAGGCATGCAGGCAGACAAGGTGCTGGAGAGGCAGCTGACAGTTCTACATTTGGATCTGTAGGAAGCAGGAAAAGAGAGTGCCACACTGGGCGTGGCTTGAGCATCTGAGACTACAAATCCCTGACACATTGACACACTGCCTGCAACAAAGCAACACCTACTCCATCGAGGACACAGCTACTCCAGCTGGGCCACACCTCCTAATAGTGCCCCTCCCTGTGGGCCTATGGAGGCCATTTTATTCAACCCACCACAGTGTATATTTATTGAACATAAAGACGAGTTTCATAACAACAGTTTCTTTCGGTTTATCATGTTCTTTGGTATATTTGCCCCTCCCTTTTCTTCCGTTTCTTGCTATTTTTCTTCCTCCTTCCAGGCTCCTGTCATATGTATGAATGGGTTTTTACATACATATCTACAATACGGGACGCACACAGGAAAACGCACGAGTCTGATTTCTTCCCACTTCTGAGATCATTTTCGGAAGTACCCTTCTTTTTTTTTTCTTTTCAGACAAAGTCTTACTACATAGCCCAGGCTGACTTTGAACCCATGATCAGATTGTGCAGGGGTTACAGGTGTGTGGTACCATGCCATCACCTCTACCCCAATTCTAACTGCTTAGTTGAATCACATCGTGAAGCTCTGGGAATATATTTATAATTAAGTCCTTTTTGATTTTTTCCTCTTGAAGAGCCTTCTCATCATTACTTTAACTCACAGGCCTCCACCTGCTGCATTTAAGGTGGTAGGGCAAACCCACCTGTTGCATTTAAGGTGGTGGGGCAAACCCACCTGTTGCATTTAAGGTGGTGGGGGAAATCCACCTGCTGCATTTAAAGTGGTAGGGGCAAATTCATCTCCTGCATTTAAGGTGGTAGGGGAAGCGTTTTCCTCTACAGTGTCACATACCTGTTTGCTGTAGTTGTTCCCTTTCCGTTCAAATGTAGCTCAAGGACTACTTGTGTGTGCACACTTGTTTGTATGTCTCCTCTTACATCGCAGTGATGTAAGAGGAGACTGGATTAGCGTCTGTTCCAACTTTGCATATAGAAAAAAAACATTCTTTTGAGTGAGCGAATGAAAGAGATCATGATCTCCTGTTGATTATTCTCAAGGGTACAAAGCAACAAATGAGAGTGAGGTGGAACAGCAAGAAAAGTGGATACAAGGCTTGGGATGGAGCTAGTGATTGTGACACACAATTAAGTGTGAGTTCCTGGAGGTCATGTGAGCATCCATGTGGTGTCCTTCTGAGACCGTGTAAAAATGGGATCAGAGACTGTCTCTATGGATTTTACTTTTGCCGTCTAGAGGATAGTCCCTGGAGTTGAATGCTCACTTCTCTCAAGCTTCCAGCTGTTTCTATGCACAGCTGCCTAGATTCCCATCCTCAGGGGATGGTTGTGTGTAGAACACTTCCTCAGGCAGGGCAAGTGTTGTATTTTGGCTAAACTAATTAATATTCTAGGGCTCTTGCAGATAGACCACATTCTTGCTTTCCTTTGCTCACCCTGTATGTAGATTCCTCTAGCCAGAATAATATTTCCTCCATGACTCTGCTTTCCTGTTTTAGGGAAAATACTGTCACCTCCAGGAGATCTTCCTGGTAAAGGTTCCAGTCCTCTGCCATGTACCCATGGTAAGTTACTTGTCTCTCTTTGGTGTTCACCATTTTCACTAAAGTGCACCATTCTGAGTTATTATTGCTATCTACTTAGTGGGTGAGGTTTAAGTAGACATGGGGTCAGGGCCTATATCTTTTCTGCTCTAGGTCTACAAGTCCTAAAATAGTAGTTGAAACACAGTAGATGGTTAATAAATATTTATGTAACAAAGACCATATAAACCAGGCATTCTTTCTGAAATCTTTTAACATCCTCCAGTTCATAAGCAACTCAAAACTTGGTTCAAATCAATTTAATCTGAAAGATGGTCCCATTGCTTACCTAACTGGGAAAAAGTCTCAGGCCAGGTTTTATTTTCCGTGTAGCTTAGGGCCCCTCTTCAGAAGGGTGAAGGAGAGGCAGGTGCTTATACTTTAGGGTAAGTTTTCTAGGAGCAGAAACTTGGAGACTCTGGAAAGTGAGAGAAACAGCACCAGGTAATAGAAAGTGAAGATGCCATCTCAGCAGATCAGTAACTTTATGATCCCACTCAGATTATAGAATTGTGCAATGAGGCTGACTTCACTGAAGGTGAGGAAGAGAATGGGTTTTCATAACCTAGTCATTGGTGGTGGGTCCCAATGCAGTATATGCATGTGTGTATGCATGTACATGCATGTGTGTGTGTGTGTGTGTGTGTGTGAATGACTGTGTAGGTGGCAACTGTTTGGTTAAGAATACCTCTCCTGAAAAGGGAGCTCAGAAGGCAAGTGATGAGGCTTGGGCCTGGTAAGAGAGGTCTAGGTACAAAGTAGTACAGGGTGATCAGAGTGAAGCTGTGCGTCTGGAGTTTCATGGACTGAGACTCAAGGCCTGCACAGGAAAATCTGGGTGCCAATAGGTAATGATGGACAGGTTAATGACAGATAGCAGAAAAGCACCCTACAGCTTGCATCCTGGAAGCAGTGCCTTCTCTCTCAGAGAGGGTGTCTTCCAGGAATAGCATTCTACTGAGAGGATGCAGTCATGGCTTTACCTGAGCTATAGGGAGAGACAAAAGGGTTTGATCTCTCTTCCCCTGATTGTCTTTTAATTTCATTATTCACTTGAATGATTGGATGCTTAGTTAGATCACACACACACACACACACAGACACAGACACACACACATAGACACACACACAGACACACACATACACACACAAAAAACTGAAATTTCGCCATGTGTATATGAGACTGGGCATCCAGTGGGCGAGAGATGAGATTCAGTCTCAGGAAGAGAAATCATCCAGCTTTAAGCAATTGCAGGTTGGATGTAGGGAAAGAGGAATTTTCAATCGTAAGTTTTTACAGGGAAATGGTTCTGTGGCTTGAAGTTTGTCTTATCAGCATCTGGGAAGAAATCTTAAAAAATAAGCAAACAGAAAACCCAAGCCTTTCACTAGAGAAGAAATGTATAACTTGTGTTTTATCCTGTAGCCATGAGACATCTACAGGATTTGACCTCAAATAGGAGGAGGCTGGACCACTCCCGCCCTCCCCTCTTCTCTCTCTCAGTTTCGTTTAATCAGCCCTAGGTATTAGACCTTAACAAGTCAGGCAAATGGAACATTCACACGTTGTCTGAATCATTTTCTTTCACAGTTCCTTACCTCCTTCCAGCTTTGCTGAAGATTTTTAACACAAGCACTTTAGTGGTTGCTCTACTCAAATTTCAATGTGAACAGATGTTGGTTAGAGTTTCTGAACTTGAGTTAATGCCTTAAGTGGCCTACTATGGGAGAATTCCCTAAGTGGGGTTCTGTCCGAGTCTATTTGCGAAGGATAATGAATATAACTATTTGTGAGTCCCTCTGTCATGGAAACATCTGTCATATGTAAGTACAAGGCCATGTACCTTGCTGGTGAGTACAGTGTGGTGAAATTTCAGCTAGGGCATAAACAGTGCTCCACTGAAAGGCTGGAGAACCCAATGCTGCCCGTCCTTGTTCTGCACTTGAGTACAAATCCTCATTTCACCTATGATATAACCTAATGGGGATCTATTAAATGATTATGATTCTGTTGTTTGGAAGGCATGTTCATAAACTCTGCCTCCAAATTTCAGTCATTCTTTTATAGGAATTTAAAACTGGTTTTCACCCTGTGGGTACAACTGTTACCAGTTGTCAGGGGCGGGCATCTGGTGCGGGTGGGAGTCAGGGATCTGGGGCTTCTGTCTGCAGCAGGTCTCTCTGTCTCTCTGTCTCTGTCTCTCTCTGTCTGTCTCTCTGTCTCTCTCTGTCTCTCTCTCTCATACACACACACACACACACACACACACACACGTGTGCATTTTTAAGTGAACACATATCATGGTGTGTGTGTGTGTTTCTGTGTGAACCTGTGCCATGATATGTGTTCAGAGTCCAGAAGACAACTTGCAAGAGCCAATTTTCTTCTTCCATACATAGGTTCTGGGGATTGAATTCCGGTCTGATTTAGTCACAAATGCCTTTACCTGCTAAGCCATCTCAGTTACTTGTCTCTCACTCAGTGCACAGTAATAAAGACACAAATACATTGGAAAGTAGCAAGGAAACTTTATTCAAAAGCAAAGTAAAATTGTACAGATTAGAAAGAAACATATTGTCAAGAGTGACAGCAGACACATAAACAGAGCATTCAAGGGCCCAGGCAATGGTCTGGGGCTTCTTTTATGGAATACAAAGGAAAGATGGATTGGTTACAAGGGACACAATTTGGAAAGTTTTCTATTTTGATTCATTATACAATATTTTCTCAACTGCACACTCCCCTTCCCATAATGCATCTGATTTTAACCATTTGCATACCCAATTGTCTCTATCTAGGTAAACAAAGGCTCTCCCTATAAGTTCTCTTAAAAATATACCTTGTCTTATTTTGCATGCATACAAAACTAGTTCAGGCTGGATTGACCTCCATATTTTTATAGAGACATAACTGGAGTGTGACTGAATAGAAACTGGCCACATTTGATGATCTTTAAGAAGGGAGAGAATCTTATTCCATTTTCGAAGAGACTTACGTATGATATTCCATACAAATGAGGGTCCGAGGTTGCTGACAGGTTGTAGGTATATTGTTTGGAGGTGTGTGTGTGTGTGTGTGTGTGTGTGTGTAGAACATCACATATGTGTAGGACTCGTAAGAGTTCCAAATTAATAGAGGGGTGTATACATAGCCTCAAACAAGTGGAATCCCAAGTTACTAACCTATTGCTTATGTTTAAATGCTTGACAACTGTTAAGATACTCCTGGACCTGGGTGTAGTGGTAGCACTGAGAGTGAGTGTGGTTGCTGAATGCCATCATTATTGGTTGTAGAGATTTTTCATATTACCAGGTCAGGTTCCCTATCTCATTGGGGTATTTACTGCACATTTTCAGAATACTATTATATCAGTATATTCCTGTACAGTTTTTAAATTTTTCTTTGCTTGTTTTATTTATCATTTTGAGAATTTCATGCAACATATTTTGATCATATTCTTTCCCCTCCCTGAGCTCACCCAGCATGAGTCACTACTCAAGTAACTTCAAGTTGTTTCTTTTTCATAAAACCAAACAAGACCAAACCAAAACAACACCCCCAAACCAAACATGCATGCACACACACACACACACACACACACACACACACACACACGCACAGGAACCCAAGACAAAAACATGAAGTCTGATCTGTGTTGGTTAACTCTTGAGCACGAGGCCTGCTCTGGCACGTGGTTGAGATACTCAATGTCATTCCATGGAAGAAAACAGATTTTCTCACCCCTAGATATTGATAGCTTCTAGGCCAAAGTCTGAACTTTGTGCTTATTTCCTGTTCTCTGTGGGAGTTTGTCTTGAGGCAGAATGTATGCATGCTGTCACAGTCTCTGTGAATTCATATGTTTATCATTTCTGTATTGTCTGGAAAATACTGGTTCCTGGGAGGTGTCTGCCATGTCTGTCTCTTACAATCAATCGACCTTCTTTCCCAATTATATTCCTGAACCATGAGGAGAAGGGTATGATAAAGACATCCCATTTTGTGTAGAAGACTTTAAATTTGGGGAAAAAGAGGTTGGTTATTCACATTAACAGTTGTACCCGTATTACACCAGTGGGTGTATCTTGCAGGCAGGTTACTGTTACAGCCCACAGGGGCTGACTGATGATTGTTCTCCTTTGCTAGCATGTATAGTGCCTTCTAGCATTATGAATGTTAGTTAGTAGGACTGAAGCTTCCAGATGATCACCAGCTTGGTTTCTCCATTGTTTTGTCTTCAATAGAGTCTACCATCGGTTGGTGGAATGTAACCCACAACATTGGCAATAACTTATGATGTTTTGATGGGGGTGTCTATAGCACCCAGTTGGTCAACTACTCAAAATACATAACCCATTTCTGTTATGTGTAAGTATTTTAAGAAGTTTTTAGAGTAATAGGTTTCCATATGGCTTTTTATGTTATCACTTTCATGTTTTCTCCCCTCCCCTTTCTTCCTTCTCTCACTCCTGCCCCGACCCCATTCAATTTCATTCTAATTTACCCTTTATTCTTTTATATCACTATATTCTATTTCCCCCTCCTTGGAAGAACCTCTCTTCCCTCCTGCTCTCTCACTAGGTCCCTAACCTCTGTGGATGTAATAATGAAACACATGTATCTAGAGCTTAAAAACTAACATCCACTTATAAGGAGAAATATACCATGTTTGTCTTTCAGAGTTCAGGTTATATCTTTCAGGATGATTTTTTCTAGCTCTGCTATTTACCTGAAAAAGTCATAATTTCATTTTTCTTAATAGTTGAATAGTATTCCACCGTGTAAATGGTCCTGCATTTTAATATGTTCTCACCAGTTAATAGGCATCTAGGCTGTTTTTAATTTCTGAATATTATGATTAGAGAAACAATGAACAGGGGAAATAGGCCCACATTTAAAGTTTACACACAGTGCTGGGCTTACTTTACACTGTAACTTTCATTTGTCACAGATCTGTTTTATGGTTTATATATCTTCCCCTTTAGATCTATGGTAGACATGTTTCCACAC
This sequence comes from Grammomys surdaster, assembly GCF_004785775.1. Lineage (NCBI taxonomy): Eukaryota > Metazoa > Chordata > Mammalia > Rodentia > Muridae > Grammomys > Grammomys surdaster. The sequence goes on from NW_021604565.1 coordinate 16,871,697, forward strand.
CACCAGGGAAGATCTTACTATAGACTCTCAGGTTTTTATGCAACATAGTTGTCATTGCCTGACACCTTCTGGTTAGAAGAAGAAAGTACTGGAGAAAACCTTGAAGAATGGATATCCATAAAGTGGATGAGCATCTTGAAGACAGGAGATTGCCCTTGAGGAGGAACAGCAACACAAAAGCTCTCAGAAATAGACAGTCTCCTCTAAGCCTTGGGCACTGCCGTTGAGGTTTAAAAATGTCCAGAAGAATTGGATCCTTAATTAGAGTGAAATTAAAAAAATTGATGAATTAAATTTCCATGTGTGTTTCTTTTCATATATGCTTAACTTACATGCTTATACTAGCCTAGTTGAGTCTTTTTTATAAATATATAATGTAAGAATAGTAAGTGAGAGAACATTGACTCCCAGTGGTGCTTTGCTTTTCTTTCTTAGTGGTAGATAAAACGCTATATAAAACACTACTGTACGCTACTGGACTTTTTTTTTAAATTACTTTTCTAACCTGCTTTAATAAAAAAAAAACCCAAAAGAATTCTTCTGTGTACAGACTAAAGCATTTCAAGTTCCTCCAGGGGCCCATGGGGTGGGTTTGGGATGTTGTTACAGTGATGAGGTGGAATAGTATGGGAGTTGAGATTTGTCTTTATTTATTTTATAGTCATATGGTTTGTCCAAGTTAATTACGATGAAGTCTCAGCGACTCTTCTCAGTGTCTTGAGTAGATACTTTGCAAAGCAGATTTCAGACAGAGATGTGAGGGAGCCTAGGTGGTATTGAGTCTTCATCTACCCACTCTGCTATCAGAATAATCCTATACACTGGGTGGCAGCCTGGTAAGGGATAGCCTTTTGGCTCATTGATTGTCCCTCCCTACTGTGAATTTACCTTCTGGAAGGAGCTAGCCAGCTCTTGGGTCTGTTTTATAAGGGCCTGCTTTCCATTCATGAAGGCTCCTCAGACATGACTTAATAGTCTCTCAAAAGTCCCAGCAACAAATACCATCACATTTAACTGAAGTATTTAAACACATACATTTTTGATGGAACATAGATATCTGGATCAGCAGAAAGATAATAGAAAAGAGGTAAGAGGCAGAGAAAAAGGAAACCAGCTCAGGATTGCTAGTGAATAGACAGACCATCCCTGAAAGCAAGTGTGGTTCCATCCACCAGAGACTTCTCCTCAGGCAAGTGAAGAGTAAGCTCAAGCTTTGAGCCATTCAAAGCTTAAGGAAGATTGGATATCTGCTTATCAAATACTTTTCTGTATTGATCAAAGGCTTCTCTAAGGGATGAAAACCCCATATTTCTGGCTTGCCACATTCACCTGCAGCCAGACATACACTTGTAGCCAGGAAGCATTCAGAGGCAGAGACGATCTGGCATTTGATAGAAAAAAGATATGAACACAGTCAACAATGGAGAGTGCTAAGAGGATACAAAAACGCTGTCTAGTAAGAACATAGCAGTACCTCAGAATGCTAGACAAGGGTCAGTATAATCAGCCATAAACTGCTTACATGTTGTAAATGTGAACAAATACTAACCTAGCATAACATATTGTCCTCCACCCAGGCTGTTTAATTGTCTCACCAATCTTTCCTGTTGCAATTCAATTTCCTGTAGCAATCTCACACTGTGTGTGGTCTTGCTCTTGTGTGTTCTATTATGCCTTGTCTACTTCCTGGTCAGGTGTCCTTTCAACAACTGTCAGAAATTTTAGAAATAGATTCTGTTCTCTGTAATTGAATGTGATACTGCTGCCTTCCAGGGCCTGGCATTTTAGAGGACTGTTTTCATTTTTATTATTTGTTCACCTGGTTCCAATCCTGACAAACATGTATGTTTAAGATCTTGTACAAATCCCCTCTCCTTCCATTTCTGCCAGTTTGCATCACAGCTATATGCTGACGTTAAAATAACACAATTAAACGTCTACATATTGTAGGACCTTGAAAGGCAACCTGGATTTTGGTCGAGCACAGGCTAGAAATTTCCGAAGATCCAAGGTGATCCTGAGGGGCCCCAGTAGGGACAGCAGGTGACCCTAAGGGACAGCAGGCGTTTTGCCATGCTCCCAGACTCCAGGTTTCCGACATGAGGCTTCAGCCCTCCATAGATTTGTGTCCTTCAGTCAAGTAGGGCTACGTTCCCTAGCCCCTCCTCAGGTAGAGGGCATCACATACCCTCAAGACAGAGCTCCATATTAATGAGTTACCTAAAAGCCAGAAGGGCTTAGCCAATTAAGCATTCCTTCCCAGACCCTCCTCCTTGCAAAGGGTATTTAACCTCAGGCTGGTCCTGAAAAACTGGGGTATAGTCTCTCATCTACTTTCCACCATAATAATAAACATCTTAAAACCAGGGACTGTTTTTCTTTCATTGGGATTCTCTGTGGGGAACAGTGGAGAAGGCCTTCACCTACAGAGCCGCTATCTAATCTCCCGCAGAAGCCCTCAGTTTGTTCCCAACCATGGAGACCACCAACCCAAGCTAGCTGCTCTCGACCAAGTTGACCAAGTTGAGCCCGCAGGGCATAGCCGGAGCTTCTCTCTCCCTCTCCTTTTGGCCATGGGTCAGTACAATCGATGGGCCCCACTTCATTCTCAGCTCTTCTGTGGGCTTCCAGCAGTGCCTGGGTGCCCAAGAGACTGAGAACCAGACATCTCTGGCCTCTCAACAGGCCCGGGATCCCCCAGAGCTAGCTCTGGCTCCTTTGGGACCTCAGACTGCTCTTCCCCACCCCCAGAGTGGGTTCCTGTGTCTTCACATAGCAGGTGATCACAGTCAATCTTCCAGCACATCCTGACTCCCTGAGCAGTACTAGCCCCATAGCGGGACAGACACGGGACCTGCACCATTAATTCAACAACCTACTGCTACAAGAGAATCTCTGTGAACCTTGGTTATTGTTTTCTGAGATCTCTATAGAGTCTAACCAGAATTTATTAACTTCTTATCCAGTACTAATACCTTAATAACTGAACCAACTTGTGTGCATGTATATCAGTTTGTGTGTGTATGCACATCTTTGTACATATTCCTGTTCCTGCTACAATTGTATATACTCTAATCTTACATTTGTGAAATGGTCCTAATGTTTGTGCTCCTTCAGAATTCAGACACTGAGACCTAGTCACACATGACATAGTATATTAGAAGGGAGAAGCTTTGGGAGGTTACTAAATCATGGGAACACCATCCCTATAAAGCTGCTAGTAACATTGGTAGGTGACTCTAGAATGCTAGCTAGCCCCTCCCAGCATAAAGAGGAAGCCCTTGCCTTGAGTTTGCTCTTCTCAGTCTCTACAGTAAGAAAAAGCGAATTTCCTTGTTTATGTCATCCAGGCTATGGTGTTTTAACCTATTACCATCATATCTTTGCCTCTACCTATACCTCTACCTATAACTGTCTGTCTGTCTGTCTGTCTGTCTGTCTGTCTGTTTATATGAGATGTGGAGTGGACATGTGTGGGACCGTGATAGGACGGCTTGGTTTTGGTAGAAGCACTGGACATAGTCTGGAGACCCAAGTTGTCCATGCCTGTGAGAGATGGGCATCTATTTCAACAAGGTCCCAGAATCCAGGCTCCTGACACCTGATGTAGACCTCCATTGACCCACACTTTTCAGTCACTTTTCAATGCTCCTACCAACCCCTCCACAGGTAGAGGGCGTGACTACAGGCCTTAGGCCCTGGAGAGATTTCCATATTAATGAGATACCTAAAGGCCAGAGGGTATAGATAATTAAGTATTCCCCAGGCCCTCCTCCCTACTCCCTCCCTATTTAAGTGAGCTCTGCCCTGACCTAACTGGGGTGCATCTAGATCCAACTACCGCCTGCTAGGAAAATAAAGCCGTTTGGGAATCAAGGACTTCCTTGCATCATTGGGGCCTGCTGTCGTGCTGCCATAATAGAACACTTGTCCGCATTCTAGCCATGAGGACCGCCTCTCAGCCAAGCAAGTAACCAAAGAATCCTTTTCTGTGGGGGCATGGCCAGAGTCTCTCCCCCCTCATTTCTCCTTGCCTCCATTATGCTGTGGCCCCCAGTGACATCTGGAAGACCCGGAATGGCGGTCAGTCGTTCCCTGGCCACCTCCTGGCATGAGGATCCCTACTTGAGAGCCTTGCCTGCCCCACAGAACCTCAGACTGGGTCCCTGGACACTTTTCACAGCGCAACACACGCCCAGTGCCCTGTGTGGAACCTACTCAGTCGAACTTCCTGTGCGGCGTTCGTGTTGCCCAGAGTCGTGGTCCCAGCTGACTGGGGCAGCAGACCCTCGGGGATCACAACTGCCCAACAAGATTCAAGAACATCTTCCCGCTCTAGAGTGGATCTCTGTTGCACCTCAGGAAGGTGGTCCTCCATAGACAAGCAGAAACACGGGAAGTTCAACTGGTCCCTTTCCGTGTGGCATCGGGTGTGCACTGGGCTATGAGATGCCTTCAGGACACCCCTGGGCAGGGAGTGAACTCAGTCTAAGGTTCCGCGGGTGGACAGAGCTCTTGAGTGGGAATCCCTAGGCCCGGAGGCAGTCGGGGACTGATTGGCCTCAATTCTGGGGGTCCCAGACGCTGCTGGGATGCCCGGCAGAATGGAGGAGACTAGGAGAGCAGGGGGCACAGCCATCCCACACACAGAGGGAAATGAGAAGGGAAGTGAGAGCTCTGGGCCTCGCCCTGTGGAAAAGGGATTCTTTGGCTACTTGCTTGGCTTGGAATACTGTTTATTTGAAGATGTGGCTCCTGCGACAGAAACACAGAGAAGCTCTCCATGGGAGATTAGATGTGATGGCTTGATAGTTGAGACCTCCACGCTTTCCAATGGCAGGCCCCAAAGGACACGATGGAGTCTGGAGTTCCAAAATGGCTTTATTGACATGGCTGATGATAGATGATCTGGATGCACCCCCCTTAAGTCAGCAGGGGGCCTAACTTAAATAGGGAGGGAGGGGGAAAAAGGGTCACTTAATTAGCTATGTCCTCTGCCCTTTAGGTATTTCATTAATTTGGAAATCTCCTATCATGATCCCACAATTCCCTCTCGGCCCAGAGCTCTCACTTTCCCCCTCATCTCCTTCGGTGCGCCCGCACGCTTCTCTTCTCTATTCTGCCGGGTATCCCATAGGCGTCTGGGACCCCTAGAATTGAGGCCAATCAGTCCCTGGCCGTCTTTGGGCCCAGGGATTCTGTCCACCCTTGGAACCTTAGACTGAGTTCACTCCCTGCCCAGGGGTGTCCCGGCAGCCTCTCATAGCCCAGCGCCCGCCGGATGCCACATGGAAAGGGACCACTCGAACTTCCCATGTTTCTGCTTCTCTATGGAGGACCGCCTTCCTGAGGTGCAACAGAGATCCACCCTAGAGCGGGAAGATGCAAGGAATGATTAGCTCAGCATGTGGTCGCACTCAGATATGGATTCTTGCACTCACATATGGATTCTTGTTCTTGAATCTTGTTGGTCAGTTGTGATTCCCGAGGGTCTGCTGCCCCAGTCAGCTGGGACCACGACTCTGAGCAACAGGAGCAACGCAGGCAGAAGACAGGCTGGAACTACAACTCAATGCAGCAGAGATCCACGCTTGGGCGCTCGCATGTGAGCCGTCATTCCCCTGCAACCCCCACAGACATGCATATACCATGGCATGTGTGTGAAGGTAAGAGGACAACCTTCAGGAATCTCTCCACCACTGCTGGTGAATGTAATGTGATGAGTTCTTCAGTATTGACTTCTCAGCTGTACCCTGGAATTGTGAGCTAAACTGTGCAACTCATTATTGAGTGCCTTGAGCATGGGGTATGTTGACATTACCATGCGCGTTCTGGACTGATCTCCATGGATACAAGGCCAGCTGTACTTAGCACAAGCGTTCAGTACACTTTACATTACAGCTACTGTGGTTACTGTGCCCGTGCCATCATTGCTGTTGTTATGAGTAGTTGTTGTCTTGGTGATCATCTCCATCACCTGGGTAGTACAGCGGTTCTCAACCTGTGGGTCACAATCCCTTTGGCAAACCTCTATCTCCAAAAAATATTTACATTACAATTCCTAAAAGTAGCAACATTACAGTTAGGAAGTAGCCATGAAAATAATTTTATGGTTGGGGGTTACCACGACACAAGGAACTGGATTTAAAGGCTGCAGCATTAAGAACATTGAGAACTGCTGGAATCAGACCTAACTGGATGGTGGGAGATACAGAATTCCAGTTTTTGTTCTCATCCATGCTGGCGTGAGAAAGCTCACAAAAGGAAAAGTGAACCCAGAGACTTCAGACTTAGACTTTCCCCCTGGAGAAGAGCCAATGCACATGTAAATGTCTATATGCATATGCATTTACATGTAAATATGTGCTTGTGCATATACATATAAATTGTGCATGTGCATATACGCATAAATTGTGCATGTGCTTATGTACGTATATGCAAATATAGATACGTGCATATGCACACACATCTAAGCATGTGCATGAACATATGTATATGCATGTAAATATGTGCATGTACATATATATGTGTAAATATGTGTATGTACATATGTATGTACATGTAAGTATGTGTATAGCACATGTATGTACGTCTCTTCTCATAAACTCACAGATTTCCACTTAGGAAAAGATTCTCTCATTTCCACTGTGCAGATGACTGAACTTGCCACAGATAATATGCTGAGCATAGCTTCAAACGTGGGGTTGTGTGAGCCCCTAGCCCACTTTCTATCTATTAGTCTTGCACTCTGCCTTCCTTTAAATAAAAAAAAAAAACCCACATATGTGGCACAATTTAATATGACTTTCAGGTTAGAAAGTTTTACTGAGTGAACAACACATGCCACTCTTGCCAGGATTCTGACTGTTTTATAGGTTCAGATCCACCCTGTGGATACAAACATGGATGCTACCAGATCTCAGGAGAAGCAAGCAAGGCCAGGCTTTGAGTCCAGCACATCTGCACTCCTCCTGTGCTGTGCCTCACATCAATGGTGTCCTCCTTCTGCCAATCAAACTATAACTTCTTTCCTCAATGTTTTCTGCAATCTCCTTTCTCTCCAGTGTTGACAGCTGGGTCACGTAGTAGAAATCATCAACTGGGTTTATTTCAAATGCCGATATCTGGGAGGAAATGAGGCACTTAGGCACCTCCATGGAGAGCAAGGTGGAAAATGAAAATATGAAAGATGTAAACTCGAAAAGAAGAGAGGTTTGATGTAGGTCATTCCCAAGAGGCCAGCCTTCAAGATATCAAAGCCTGGGAATGTGTTTATATTCCAGGGGGCTGGGTGCACTGTTGCGCCCCACACCTTGTAGCCGATCCTGCAGAAGTGGCACATCTGTAGTCTCCCAGACCTCCTGTTCACAGGGCACAGTGCTATGAAGCCCCATGCCTAGTAAGACCTAAAACTGTCTCTGAAGCTCCAGCCTCAGAATTTGCTGATGACGGTCTCTCTAGAGCAGTCTAGAAGGGGCTTGCAGAGACATCTTCAATGAGTCTGGCCCTTTGGAATTCAGAGGGTACATACAGCTGTGGTCCTTGGTAGTTAAAGTTCAGATGAGAGGAAGCCATCTATGCAGACAGTAGGCAGGGCAGGAAGATGAGGTTAAAAAACTCAAGGAACCATGCCCCATCCCTGAAATACTGAAGCCATTGCCCTTCTTCCACTTAGTGTAGACCCAAGGAGATGGGGGTAGATTAAAGCCATGCTTCCCCCACAGGGAACATAATCTCAGGAGTGATATGCCAGGCCTGATGGTGGCCCACATCCTTGGCTCTCTTTACAGACTGGAAATAACTTCTCTAAAATGAAAACTTACTCCTTAGTCTCATCACTCTGTAGCCAATGTCTTGCAAGGTGACATTGTTAGGCTGAGACATGTCATAGGTGACGTTAGTGTTGAAGCCAGGTTGAATTTTGCATGGGAACACTGTATACAATATAGGGGAGAAGGTCATAGGTCGTCTGTACTGAATAATGTACAGTGATTTGTTTGGAAAATGCCATAACAAAGTCCATTGTTTTGTAGGCTGACTAAAAATCTAATAAAGAAGCAAATGGCATTTAAGAATTAGGATGGTTAGAGATGTGTTTGCACAGTTTACACAGATAGGAATGGTAAAACATTTACTATCTGAGCAAAGACAAGAAGAATAACACACAATGTTGGCAAGAATTGCTAGGGGTTTACAAACTGTTCTGACTTTTCTAGAGGGCAGTTTAGTTCCATGATCAACACGTTAACTGCTTGTCTTTTTTCTTCCTCCTTTTTTGAGACAGTGTCTCTATATGTAGGCTCATCTGTCCTGCAATTTGCTCTATAGACCAAGCTGGACTTGAACTCGGAGATCTACCTGCCTGTCTCCCAAGTGCTGGGATTAAAGGCATCTGCCATCACCACCCGGCAAACTGCTTGTCTTTGAGTTGATAATTCTAGGAATTTATTCTAAAGAAACAATCAGACAAATATGGAGTGTTCTGCACAAGGAAGTTGATCACAATTTTGTTTATAGTGGTGAGAAATTGAAATCAGCAAACAGTAACAAACACTGAATGGAATAAATTCTTTCTATCTATGCACTAATCAGCAATCTATATGCAAATGAGTATCTCTATGTAGACATTGTGCAGATTCATATGTATTAGTATATTATGTTTAAGATACGTTAAGTCTAAAAAGCAGTTGCGATATAACTTATTTTGTGTTAATGAACTAAAAACATGAATTGATAAAATTTCTAGAGGTCATAATACAAAATATTATGGATGGTAGGTATTTTGAGCTCAATGGTAATATTGAAATGATAAGCTGGATTTTACTTTGTCCTTTTCACTTTAATGAATTATCTATACATTTCTTAAGTTTAGTTTTTATTACATTTCTCTCTCTCTCTCTCTCTCTCTCTTTCTCTTTCTCTCACTCTCTCTGTGTGTGCATGGGTGTGTGTGTGTTTGCAGTATGCAGGTTTTGTTAGGGTGGATGCTGAGGCCAGTGTGGTTGACAAGCCTGGGGGTTCTATAAGAACCGATTCCCTCAGTCATGCCTCTTTCCCGTCTGATTTCCTTTGTTGGCTGTAGGCTCTGACAAGCATGGTCTTCCCTCTGAAAAGCATGCGCACATGTTAGAGGACAATTTGCTGGAGTCAGTTTTTCCACCATGTGTGTCCTGAGGCTCAAACTCAGGACTTCAGGCCCGGCCCTGAGAAGTAATGTTAGAATCAATGTGAATTATTTCTATCTTTTTTGTCTACTTTATCAGGGTATGGAATGAGGTGGCGTTCAAGGTTCTTCTCTCCCTGGAAGCTAATCTTCCCTCATCTGCTCTGTTTTCTCCTCCGAACAACTGTGGCCATTAAAACCCAGATTTTGTGTAAGCTAGCTCAACAGAGCTTGCTCCCTGATGACACCGTGAAGGTGAATTGTTGTATTGTCTCATCAACAGCTTTGGAATCCAGCTGGATCTGGAGGAGTGGTCCTCAGGACCCAGGCATGGCAACGGGTGTGCTTTGGTTTGACATCAGTCTTACCTACATAGGAGAAGGCAGAGGGATTTGTAAAACACTTTCTAGGCTGATTTGGTGTTGGTAGCTTGCGGAGGGAACAAGGCCATCTTGGATTTAGACTACATTTCTCCGAGAGCCTTGAGATCTGGAGTGGTTTGGGACCTTGGTGGTGACGGCAATGCTACAGAGCAGCCTTGTTGAAAAGTGGTTCTGTGCTTAGGCTCACTGCCTTTCCTCCTCACAGAAATTGCAGAGACCATCTTTACAACTCCAGGGGCAGATGTTGAGACAGACTCCTGAACATCTGTCTGGTTCTGCTTGTCATCTTTCTTCTCAGGTAGGAGGGAGGGCAGAGCCCGAGTCAGTCTTGACTTAGTAAGATCTACAGGGGAGTGGTTAGACCACACACATCTCTGTGAGCTTGATAAGCAAACCCAAGAGAAAACCTTGGTTGTAGCCAAATTGCAGCGGAGAAAAGCAAATAAAGAAAGAAGGCAAAACAAAAATACAATACAAAGTAAAAAATAGCGGACAGAAGAGATGGGGGACCAAAAACATGACTGATTGAAATGAAGGAAGGAAAAAAACCAGGAGAACTACTCAAGAACTAAACACAAGGTTGCCGGAAGTTGTGCAGGATTAGGAAAGCTGGTACTCTTCTCACAGGGGTTATAAGGAGCTTTCAGTGCTCACCGCCTCCCGACTTCATCTTTAAGACTGAGTGACTTAGCTAGGTTATTAGATAGTCACGTGAGTTTAAACTTGTCACAGTCTCCCTCAGGGTCCTCTTGAAGGCCTGGAGATGAAGCTGGAGATAGGCAGGTTGCCTTTAGTAGGAACATTCCATGATGCACTTGAAAGGGGGCCAGGCACGACTCCTGGTGATTATGTCACCCATTCATTTTTTTCCACTTGCTTTGGGCTACCCTTTGACCCCAAGAGTGACAGGTGGAAGATGGCACTCCTCAGAGAGTAATGGCGCTTACCCTGTGAAGCCGAGAAAACAATTCCTCTTGTTCATTTGAAGCTTGGGCTGGGGAGGCCTTCAAGGCTGTCAGTCCGACTATAGAACTGCGAGGTCCCAGATTCTTAATGTAGGTTTTATAGATATTCAGTTTCCCAAGTGTCTGGGGATTCATAGAATTTAGTGTGGTAATTATAACATTTGTTCTCTCAGGACTAGGGAAAAGCAAAAGTCATGGAAAGGTGTCATTAATGAACTTTTCATGAACTATGCATGCAGGACACATAGGAACACATATGTAATTATTACCTGGACTAAGGCATAGAACATTCTAGAACCCAGGATAATTTTTCTGCGTCCTAATCAGCACTTACATTCCGTCTTACCCCAGGGCATAGCTGTTTTGGCTTCTGTCAGTACTTTGTCTGTTTTCAAGCTTCATTTAGGTGGCGTTGTCTGCACTTGGCATCTATCTGGAGAAGCTGGATGTTCTCTTCCCAGCACCACTTACTTGACTGTGTGGCTCCTTTGCTAACCTGTATAGAAACTAAGACATTTCTGAGATACAGCACTTGTCTACAGCTACGAGTACTGCTGCCTGCAGCTTAGTCTTTACTCAGATGATTGACAATCAGGGCCAGAGAGACGACCCATAGCTAAAATAAATAGCATCTCAGGCCCGATGATACAAGTTCAATCTCTGGAACTCACAGAGAGCCAAACGTGGTGTCAGGAACCTGCAGTCCCAGAGCTGTTGCCCTGAGATGAGATGTGGGAAAACAAGAACCTTCCAGAAAGAAAGTCCCTGTTCACTGAAACGGTCCTGTGACTTTCATGTGTTTGTGGTGGGATGGGTGTGTGAGTGAGCCCACAGAACTCATGTCAAGCTCCCATCCTTTTTGATCAACACCGTGAGAGTTAAGCAATCAGTGACGGATGCGGGAAACAGGCTGTGGAAGGCAGGAGGAACAGAGTTTGTAGGTGATTCCAGGTATTTGTGTAAGGGGTGGGAGGGGCAGTAAATGACTCTTGAAGATACTTTAGTTTTTGAATTTTTGGTGCCTGGTTTTAGGGATGGCTCTTACGATGCCGTTTGAAAGGGTAAGATGGCAGAAAGAATCTCATTTCTGAACAATGAACTAGGTGTTTGATTCACAAATGCTCCAGAAACACAAATAGCCTGCTATTCAATATACGGTCACTAGATGGGGATCTTGAGTCAATCATAACTGGCCTGCTCTCCCCCCCCCCCCCCACACCTTTTTTTTTTCAGACCAGGGTTTGAATACATGTGATGCTAGTTTACAATTTTGGCATTTCATGTTGTTGCTGAACTTTTTGGGGACAGTAATTTGGAGTGAAATGCATTTAGTTTTAAATGTATGAGCTTAATTAATTTTTCATCTGGGGTCTCCGTAGGGTGGAAGGGCCCCAATGTGCTGTGGGATGCTATTAATCCTGTGCTAAATTCTGGCAGAAGTTACTACTGCTTATTCACATTTCCCCCACAGGGTGTGGTTAGTTGCAGTGACTGTCACTGTACCTTATAACTGATTAGAAGCGGAAATCCTCACTAGACCTCGCTCTCGCAGCAGCCGGCAACTGCGCTTGGCGGTTTCTTTTCCATAGGATAAGCAGGTTCCACGGCTCAGCTTATAAAAAACACTAGCAGCAAGGGCTCACGCCTTTTGCTTTCTTCATTTTAAATGAAATTCCAAAGTGATTTTTAGATCCAACCACAATGTGACCTTATAGAAAGATCTCGAAATCCGAGGTAAAGACCTCTTCTGCTGGTGAAGGCAGCCATGCGACTAAGGAATAAAATTACTCTGGAAACAGTGACCGAAGCGGCTCGTTTCCCCCTAAGACGTTTCTAGCAAACTCAGGAGTTGGACGGCCTTGTCTGTAATGTGCTGACCGTCTACCTAGGGACAATGTGGCCATTTGGTTTTTGGCTGCTATCTGAAATGAGTTTGAGTGTCTCAGCTCATTTCATGAGAAACACAAATAAAGCCCACATAATAAAACATGCAATTTGGGATTATTGCCAGTCTCCATTCAGAAGGTGCCCAGACCTCAATTTCTGAAAACGAAATTCTGTTCCACATAGATAGAAACTCCCGGACTTCCAGCCCGGCTCCAGTGGAGTCACGGGAAGGAAGAAGAGGAAATGTAAACCACGAGGCATCATGCCAGAGGAAATGCCTCCGGTGACCCAGACTGAATGCCCTGTGGTCCCAAAGACCCCACATTCAAACTGCACGATGTCTGTGGGCTTGCTTGACTCAAAGGCTCAGGCTGGGGCCGTCTATCTCTGCTTTTCTATACCCTACTCTGCCTCGTAGCTTCCTTAATCTGAGTAATAAAGAATACTAAGGGCTTCACTTCTTTCTGCCTTCACCTGCCTCTGCCACAGTTCCAAGAACAGAGGGACCCCGGAGGTCTGCAGCATTGTGGGCCCTGAGAGCTGTCTGTGGTCTTTCCACACTTCACTACTCACTCAAGTTAGAGAAACAGACCCCTGGGGCTGGCTGCAGCTAGGGCAAGGAGAAACTCCCGGCTTGGACATTAGTGAAAGACCGTTTTCATAACTATGGGATCTCATCCAAGAAATGTCTCAGATTTCAGACTTTGATCCCTTTCAGCAAGAGAAGATTATTTTCAGTTGTTTATTTCTTTTGCATGTCTTTTTCTTAAGCAACAGTAAACCATGTTCATTAGAGAGGAAAAATTGTAGTAAACAGACATTTCCTGGGTGGGGGAAGTAACTGTTTGGGAGCCTATCATGTAAATACAAACTCAGCCTGTGTCTTTCTGTACACTCTTTGATCCGAGCGCTACGGGTATGTACATAAAGTATTTCAAGAATAGTGGTCATTTTTACAGTACAACTTTAAGGCTTTTGAAGACACGGGCTGCCTTCCTACTCTATATTTTACCAAGCATTTATTTATAGCTTGGCGGTTAACGGCTGCCTTGTATTCTGTGCTAAACAATCCCTTCTTTCTGAAGAGCGCCTTCAACATGCCTACTTTATTGATGATATAAACAATACTGAAGTTACACTCAGAGAGTTTTACTGTACATGTCAATATATCTAATTTGGATAACCAATGGTGCAGATATCCCTTACAGTGTGGAAGGAATACCTTTTACAGGAGTATGGGGAACAGAAGTTGGCTTGTATAGAGAAAAGAAGCCTTTCCTTCCATGAGAAAATAAGAAAATACCCTTCACATGCGCAAACATAAATATCCCACATACACCATTTTAATGTAATGGAAAGTAGTTACTTTAATCCCTAGAGTCTGGTTTAATGGAAAAGCTAGAGGGGACACAAGATGCATGGAACTGTTTTAAAGTCTTTGTTGGGCTGGGATGATGAGAGTTTATGTAATTAATCACGAGGGGATGTTTTTAGTCACAGAAATGATCATTAGCACCACACTAGAGTTAAGTAATCTTTATAGCAATATAAAAATGCCATTTTACCCTTAGATCTTACCGAGATCTCGCTTCTCTTTTATGCTCTTTGGCATTGCAACATCCAGTAATTGAAAGCTACTTAATAATGAGAACGGAGAATGAAACTGTCTAAGCTAATGTGTCCATGGAAATTTTCTGAAGCACAAGTCCCAAATATCACCACCACAAATTGTGTTAGCCCAAAGCTAGGAAAAAGGGAAATTAAGTCGTGATAATTGCGGTGCTTAAAGAATTGCCCCTACCTTTTAAGTTATTAGCATTTGTTTGTCCCTGTTTTTCTTTCCTTTTAAAAAAATGTTTTAAGCTACAGATTCTCTCTAAACACCTTCAGCTGGCATTTTTGTCTGTTATGGGGGCTTGCCATAATTTTAAACAGCCTTTCATAAGCTGCAAGAATGTGAGTGGTAAGATTTTTTGGCAAACAGATGGCTCCTATTAGATCTGTTTTGACAGTCATCATGGTACTTAGCCATCCCGTTTGTTCTCACGACAATACAGGTCAACGCTTAGCAGAAGCCCTGGAAACAGGGGAGCTTGATGTGTGTTGGGCGACTGCAAAGTCTTCATTGGTGATGGGGGAAGGGTACGAGAGCACGTGACCGGTCATCCTCCGGGAAAGGGTACATACAAGAACACGTGACCGGCAGTCATCCATAGGCTGGGTCTCCTAAAACCTGGGGATACCAATATCTAAAGACCTGCCTGGGGAAACACAAAGTGCTCCTGTTCAGAAGCCAACAGCTTTCTTCCGGATTAGAAGACACTGGTGGACTCGGCTCAAAGGGACAACACAACGCTTCAGCTACACGCCGGTTTTCTCTCCGTGACAAAATGCTTCTGCGTGAGGGCAGTTGAGGGTTTTCTTTTCCCTTATTTGCTTAAATTTAAGTATTTTGTCTTCTAAGTAAAAGCCTTTAAGAACGTAGTGCAGGCACATTTGTATTTCTAGAAATAGAAGCTTAGGTGTGGTCTAGTTGTAATTATCCTCTCCTTGTTCAGCAGGCCACCGACGGTTCAGCAGGGACACATGCCTTATCATGGGTGTCCCCTCATTACCAGTCTCAGCAAATGTAACTTAGAGAGAATAGGGAACGCTGCCCAAAAGTGTCGTTTAATGAAGCACCTTTACATTTTAAAAAAAAGCAAGAACATTTCTCACGCTTTCAAAATGTAGTTTAATTGGTTCTAAACATGAGAAGCTGGATTTTGATCTTAGTCTATAAAGGATTAAAAAAAAACCTATAAGGGCAAACTGAAACTCTCACTGAAAAGAATGACTTGTAAAATTTCAAAAGCAACTCTTTATCTTTCACCAAACTATTAACAAGTATTATAATAACCCTATTCCATTGAATTTCTTCTTTTTGTTAAAGAAGCCCGGATCTTTGAGATGGTCTTTATATATTTAAAAATATGCTCTTATTTTTTGAAATGCCAATTTTGCTGTGTAATAAAAATGGAATTATGACATCTTTTTTCTTTTCGAAGCTTTCTCCTAGAGCTTCTCTGTACAGTCAGTGTAGGTGAGGAAGAGCAGAGAAGGGAACGGGTCTTCCCCTTCATCCTGCACTCCTGAGGAAGCTTAGCCATTTTGGTGAAAGAGATGGACTCCAGTTTTCTTTAGCTTTTCCTAAAAACAGATATAGCCACAGAGATAATCATATGTATCTTTCTGAATACATTTCGAAAACTATTTTTTAAGATTATCATATAGAAAAGAATATAAATTATGTTGTCTCTATAATAAATATATCCTTCAAGTTTGAGTGAGAAACATTGGATGTTTTCTGTCTATTGTTTACTTATAGAAACGTCTGCTGCCTTGCTGGCCTCTAATCACCAGCTATTCCAGTGAGTGATGGAGAAATGGCAAATTTGGTGCCTGTCCAGGCTAACGTGAACTTCAGGGCCAGTGTAAGCACACTAGTGAGACTCTATCTAAAAAACAAAACAATAATCCCAAACTCAAAGATGAACAACAGCCAGAACATAAGACAAGACCAACAGTCAAGAGAGAACTGGGCAGAATTTCAGGTGTGTTGTGCGTTGCAAGTGTGTGTGAGAGGCTCTGGGTTCAGTGGAAAGCAATGTAGGGCTACAAAGCAACAGCAGAGGCAAAATAAAACAAGGAATTCATGAAATTATGTCTGCTTATTTCTCCTGTCATTAGAAAACGGGGATATTTACCTGCTTTAATGGTGGCAAACACTGTGGATCCGTTATCTTTCATTAGAGAGCAGGAAGACAACTGATACAAAAGCAAAAAACCAGAAACAAAAACAAAAGCAATCAAACCCCACAAAATCCAGATGAGATCTTGGTTTGTTTGAGCCCATCAAAGCCGGTGACTATTGCAGGCTGTGTGAGCAGATGAGAGATGACGTCTACGAATGCTGCATGAGAAATAGACTGTTTTCAAAAGCAAAGAACGCGTGGGCTGGACTTTAACTTCCACCCCACAGCTCCGTTATGGAGGTGGCCATAGAGTATTTTTCTAAATTGCCTTTGGATTTCAGACCTTCTAAGAGTGAGTGCATGATACCTTCAGCCAGTGACTTGTGACGCCAGGCAGTTGAGTGGATGAGATGAACACTTTCTTGTTTGGCCTGTCTGACTCCACTGGAATGCAAGACAAACCACATCCTTTGTTCTTTTCAGTATGATGTACTTAGCATCTGCATGTGAGTCTGGCACATAGTAGGGACTTCATAAATCTTTCCGGAATGATGGCATTGACTGAAAAAAAAACCAGACGAAATTAAGAATGTATTCAGAAAGGTGGGGGCACAGAAGTGGCGAGATGAGCCATTTCACAACCACACCAGATAAGGATGTATCGTTTTTTCCCAGTCTTGGAAGCTCCAAGGTGAGTGTGAACAATGTTGCTAAGTAAGGGCCAGGTAGGGGGCGTCAGTTGTCTGACTCCCTTCCCAGAAGTCCCGTGGCTGTGAGCGTCCTACTACTTCCTTGCTCCCTTGCGTTTTCGTTCCTCAGAGCCTCTTTCTTCTGGTTGTCTTCTGCCTGTGTCAACACGAAGCTTGGCTTTGTGGGTAACAGCACAAGAATGAGTAGTTGAGACTACCAGTGTGGGCATCAAACAGGTCCGGGCGTCTGTCCAGGGCAGCCACCTCAGTATATCTGATCCTACTTAGGTGGTTCAGCCTCACTTTCCTCATCTGTGTACTTAGACTGATAACAATTATGCCCATCTTGTCAGGCTCCTGGGGAATTAATGGGAAGATGTCTGATATGAGCCCTGAATGAGAACTACACTGTAGGGTGGCTCACCACCCACAGAGGGACCGTGCCTGTTGTACACTTAGCTGAGGACTGGTTTGTGAACAGCCCTTGGCAGTGAGCTGGGTTGTATTTCTTTGTGTGTCTTTTCTTTGTTCCTAGTCTTGAGCAAAGAACAGGAGAAAGCCGCAGAGGAGAGGGAATGATGCTTACCTTCCAAAAGGATGTGGGATCGTGAGTAGGGATGCACTTGGCAGCACCACTGACCCAGGATCTCAGAGGTTGGCTGTGTGTCGCCATTAACAATGAAATGATCGACATGCAATGAACCCTCTTTAATGTGGGCATTAAAACACTGGGCATGTTAGCACAGTTGATTTAGCCCTGCTGCGGCTGCAGACAGTCCTTCACACGTTCTGTTCCTCCTTTCAAGTTATTTCCAAGTGCTTACATGCTATCTGCCATCCCATAATAGGCTGGATCTTGAGCACATTGGGTATGGCACTAGACTATGTGTGCTGTTATCCAGGCTTTGTGGAGAAAACTATGTAGTGTCACAGTTTAAGGGGTCCTTCCACGGTGGGAGTCAATCCTGTAAGAGGAAGAAGAAACTGCTGGATAGATTTTCTCTCTTAACTATTAATAATGTATTTGAAAAGTTATAATCCTGTACTAAATTAACTAAAGTGCAATCATATGCCAAATCTACAAATACCCCTTATTTCTATGTATGTAATCAGAACAAGAGACTAAAGAAAACTCATACCCAGATTCAATTGGATGCTTTTATCATTGCCCTTCCCATGATTTGGAGTCTGGATGTGGATTTGTTTTGTGTGTGTGTGTGTGTGCATGACACACACACACACACACATACACACACACATTTCCCCTCCCCATGCCTCCACTGAGAAAAGAACAGGCTTCCCGGAGACATTGACCAAACACAGGATAACAAGCTGTAATAGGTCCATCTCACCACATGAAGGCTGAATGAGGCCGCCCAGTAAGAGGAAAAGGGTCCCACACGCAGGCAAAATAGAAAGGGACAGCTCCCTGCCCCTACTGTTACGAACCTCACAAGAGCACACCAGTACTCAGCCATACACACATGCAGAGGACCTAGGTCAGTCCTGTGCAGGGCCCCGATCTCTGTGAGCCACTGTGCTTACCTGCCGCTTGATTCTGTGCGCTGTGTTCTTGTGTTGTCCTTATTCCTCTTGGTTCGTCCTTGCTCCTCACAGTGAATTAAAAGGAGAAATTCTCAGCCAGCTCGCGTTGGCCGTCCTCATCCCTCCGTTGCCTTAGTACTGATTCCTCTCCATTAAAAATACTAAGATCTCTTCAGAAGCCTAACATCCCTTCCTGCTCTTTGCTTTCCTGTGATTTTCGTACACTGCTCCCACGAGAAGAGTTCCCCACAGCAAGACTTTAATTTTCTCAGAGATTAAGCCTTGGGACCAGGTTTCTCCTGGTGATGGAACAGTTGTATTAAGATGATAGCCCCATTTCAGACCAAGCACGTATTAAAAGGTGAGCAGCTCAGTGGTTCTTGGCACATTCACTGATGTGTGTAAACATCTCCTTACTCAATTTTAGGATGCTTCCATTACCCTGAACAGAAATCCATTAGCCGTCATCCTCTTCCTCTCTCTGGCTTCATCTTTTGCCCTAGCACCAGGCAGCCACCCTTACTCACTGATCTATTTCCTCTCTTTTCATTTTGTCTATCGGGCTGAAGAGGAGGCCCAGTGGTTCAGAGAGCCTACTGCTTATTCAGAGGACCCCAGTTCAGCTCCTAGCATGCAAGTGGTGGCTCACAAACTGCCTGTAACCTCAGTTCTAGGGGCCTCTGACACCTTCCTCTAGCCTCCATGGACTCCTGCACACACATGGTGCACATAAATTCACACAGGCACACACATAACCTTAAAACATGTTTTAAATTTGCCTGTTCTAGAAATTTTACATAAATAGTATTTGCTCTTAAGTTACACCATACATGATTTCGAACAACAACTAAAAGATCACTAAATACCAAGCTGAAAAAAACATGTTTCTAAAGAAAGCCTAGGCACAGAAGAAATGCTGCCTTGTTTTAATTACACATTTCTCTATGCTAGTGAAGTAAACCACAGATACTGGTCATCACGGATGGACCTTGACAAAAGTGTTTAAGTGTCTCTCAGCTGCTGCATGCTGGGAGGCAAAGGTACTGTTTCCCTTACACATTTTAGGGATATAGTCTGTTTAATTTGGATGGTGTTCTGGAAGAAAAAAAAGTCCAACTCCCAGGATTATGTGCAAGCCACTTGCCTTCTCTTGTCAGAGCAGAGTACTGACATAATTCTTTCCTTTTAATAAAGTGAACTGCCACAGTTATTTCTTTCCTGAATGATGGCTGAAACAGATGTATTTTAATCTACAGGGCATAGCAAATGAAATTTACAGGTCACAGAGGACTTTCTGATTAACAAATGTTTTAAATGAGAAGTGCTAAGCTAAATAAATATGAAACCATACTGCTTTGCATAGGATAAAAAAAGCTAAATTGGAGATCTTTCTCTCTGCCAAACCATTGACTCATAAGGTGAGAGGATTTTATACTATCTAGATCAATCTGCTAGAATATCATGAGATGCTGCCTTGTGTATGTCTGTAAAAGAAAACAAAAACAACACGAATAAAACCACAAGACATACTTGAGGACATCGACTGCGTGGGTAACCAGGTTGTCGCTGGTACACCCATTCTCCAGTGCTGGGATACTTTCTCCACTGCTGTACGGTGAACTGACATCAACAATTAGCTTAAAGCTCAGCTCCAAACAGTCATGAAGTTTGTTTTCAATGACAAGAGATTATGTCAATCAAAAAATTTTTCATGATTGTCAGCCAATGTCTATCATCAAAAATGAAGACATTAGATCAGTTTAATAAACATTTTCTTTTCTTCTCTTTCTTTTGTCCTTTCATTCATTTTTTTTTCTTTTCTTTGTAACAAAAAAAAATTAAAGAGACTTTATGGTGCTGTGAGGTGTTTTCTAACTAAATAAAGGTAAAAATGGCTGAGTTTTCCTAAATTGGTTGTGTGGAAAACCTTGAAATAACTTTCATGGTTAAGTAGTTTAAACATGCTTCACCAGGAGCCCATCTCCTGGATCTGCTCTGCCCTCCAGTTAGATGAGATGAAGCCCCTGCAGAAATCAACTTTGAGAAAATACACTGGGGGCTTAGGTGGTGTAAACTGTACCCTGAGCCAACAACGTCTTGAAAGTTATTCTTTTCATTGTAGCCAAATGGGCTGAAAATACAGGAATTCTATTCCAGATTAGCCTTTCTATTGTTAAAAATTATAAAAATCACATTTTAAAGAATTATTTATAGCAAGGAGTCAGGTATTACTTCGGCCCGGTTAAAACTGGCTGTGACCCCCCCCCCTCTTTTAAATTGCAACAAGACAGACTCTGATATGATGCACAGATTTTTTTCTAACAACAAACTGAGTTTTAGAATTATAATTTAGAGTGTATTGGATGTATCACCAAAAGACAGGGTGGTTCTGCAATTGTCAGGCGGTATTGTGTTGTTGCTAGTCTGAGCAAATCTAAATCTTTTCAAGCTTTGGTTGAGTGGGTTAATTCCAGGACCTGAATTACACGTACAATTTGAATTACATTGCAAATGCTGAATTCACTTCACTTTAGCAAAGTGCTTTCTTTCTCCCGCTCAGACTTATGAATTCTAGCTGTTTTGATGTTTTTCGAATGTTGAAATATTTCAGTTAGCCATGGAAAAATAATTCTACCTAGAACTGCAGGAAGAGGACCCCCACATCTCTGTTGAACCCCTATGTTTATTTATTTTTGTTTGCCTCTATTTTGTGAAATATCTTTTAACATTTATCACACTAATTCAAGCCTTTAAGATGTTAGCAATCCTGGAACCTTTCCAGGCAGCGTGGCAATGGTTCTTAAGTTGTGTAATATACCTTTTGTAAAAACACTGTTACAACATTAAAAACAACCCAGCAAACAGAGGAACAAACAGGTAAGCAAAGATTGTAAGGTACAAACGGGTTCCTGATTTTGTGAGTACCATCAACTTACAATATACAAAGGATACAAAAATAATATTAACTATAGCTTCACAATGCTTATTCATTTCTACAAATGAATAATCTATTGTCTCATACATGTCCCTTTAACCCATACGTAAATCCATAGGGAAACACTGACTTCTTTCAATTTTTTATTTTAAATTTTAACACTGACTTTATGGACAAAAACGAACAGGTCAACTGGATTGTTCAGAGTTCATACTCCACCTCAACTCTGTTCTAACAGCAGACCTTTGGTGGTGGTGCGGCCAGACCAGCCCTGCTCTGTGGAAAGAACAGGTTGGGGTGGGGCTGGGCCTCTGCTTCTTTGGGGGAGGTAATATGAAGCCTTTCCAAAGAAAGGCGAGATGGCAGACAAACTGCCTGGTAATTATTTAAGAACATACCAATTTATGTATAGCATACAGTCTGAGATCCGGCTGCTCAAGCGTGACACTATAGTTTTCAGGCTGCAGAGGGATTTATCTTACAGTCTTTACGGAAAAAAAAAGGCTGATTGAATAATTGTCATCAGAAGGCAAGAAAATACAGGTCAATGTTGAGAGTTCAAAAGCTAGACCAAATTTTAAAGAGATCCTGCTAAACGGAATACGAACACTGCTGCAAATTGTAGCGATCAAAGGCCTTCAGCAGAGAACCGGAAATGGTAATCAATCTAGAACTCAGTGTAGCTGCTTGCTTGCCTTCCGGGCTTTGCTCATAGCTGCCCGCTCTTCCTTCCTGGTTCTGAAGTCAGTCCACAGGAGAGCACTTCTCTGTCACGGGACTTGGGTAACCATGCTCGCGTTTAAGCCCGGGGTGTGTCCTCAGACAGTCATCACCACCAGCCCCACGGCAGCATGTTCTTGTTCCTGCAGTTACGGCTTTTCTTTCATTCCTCTGGTTTTTGCAACATCGCATAATTTAATTAAGACAGATTTATTCATTTAAATCGTAAGCAATTAATGGAACATTTTGTTGTCACAATATTTATAAAAGAAATGCAAGCTAAATGTAGAAATGGATCACGACATATACTTTTAAAAAGCAGTCTTTTAGAAATATTTAAATGAAACACCATGCTTCCCTAGGAAAGTGAAAGGGAGAAGAGCCCCGTGAAAAATTATACTAGAGCCCCCCCCCAAAAAAAAAACAAAACAAAACCGTGTGGGCTGGGAAGAAGGCTTATCGGGTAAGAGAGTGCTTGACTGAGTCTGAATCTCTAGCACCCATGAAAGTCAGGAATGGCTGTATCCGCCTGTAATCATAGCGCTGGGGTTGAGGTAGGGTGGGGATGTGTGGAGACAGGTAGATAGATCCTCATGTCCCTAATCAGCCAGCTCAGCCAAAACAGCAACCTTCTACTTCCATGCAAGCCCGGGATATTAAAAGAATAAAATACAGAAACACACTAGGTGTCCTCCTTTGGTCTTTGTATGAATGCATCAAATACACATGCAAACACCACACAGGTACACCCACACTTAACACTCGCATGGACACACACACACACACACACTCCTTCTCCTCCTCTGACTACTACTAAAATGGCTGGTTCCCCATGATGGAAAACAAAAACAAAAACAATAAAACCCCTATGAATTGCACCCTCTAACTATTTGTATTTGTTTTTCTCCCTGAATCTATATTTTATAACAACTTACCCTTTATAAATGGAGATTTTTGTTCTTTGTACAATTTATGTGGGATACAAAAATTATACCAGCATCAGCTTCACAATGCTTACTCATTTCTGCAAATCCTTAGCATGAATTATCTTGTATGTTTCACTTACCACAAGCTGAACTTTCAAACTATCTCTAAACCTAGGCATTTTGGTCTTTAACTAGAAAAAAATATGTGTATCTTTAAATTTAGAATCTTATATTAATGGAAAACATACTGAACTTTGCTCTCTCTCTCTTGTTCTTCCTCTTTTAAGAAAATGTCATTATGAGGATAGGAACAATACAGTATTCAGGCCATAACTTTGCAAACAAAGTCATGGGTTGTGAAATTTAATGTGTTCCTAACAGCATTAACTTAGCCATGTGGCATATGCAGTACATTAAGGGGCCACATTTTGCTGTCTTCCCTGTAATTGGAAATATTCTATATGTACAATTGGAGTGAGCTAATGTTTCTAGCAAACCTTAACTTTTGCATTTCTTGACTTTTTTATGTTTGAATTTGTAGCCTGGGCATTTGCATTAATGTGGTTATTTGCATTTCATTATGGCTGCTGTTAGGTTCCTCAAGAGCTGGAATCTTTAGGTACGTGTTTTCCCAAAGGCTTGCTTAAATGAACATCTCACCTTGTTCTTCTTTGGTTGGCGTATTTATGATCAGCAGATAGACTAGTTTGCATTTTAAAATTTTGTACTGACTCACAGCTAGTGGTTTTGGTTGATTCTAAGTGCCCAGGATTTGAGTGGCAACTGAATGGGGCGGGGGTTAGATGAAGGACTTTCACAGAAGTTCATCAGCAATATAGGAATAAGAAAAACCATGATAAGATCAGAAAGTTGTTCCGAATAACAAACAATTATTAAGAACTTTGTTTTGGAAAGTGAAGACTGCCTCTCTGTCAGAATCTGCCCTCCCATGTATTCCCAGGGTGCTAGTGTTTAAAATACTCTGGAGTTTAAGGGGACAGTTCTACAAGTCTGTATATAAAAGAAACAAGTAAAAAAGGAGAGATATGTGTGTGTGTGTGTGCTTTTATCTGTATGTGTGTGCATGCGCATACACACACACACACACACACACACACACACACACACACACCCCTTGTTTCCTGTGTGCTGATGCATCCTGGAGCTGAAAGAAAACACGATTCCCATGTTATAGGGGCCACCAGACATAGGAGCTGGGGACCAATAGAAGAGCAGCAAGACTTCCCAAGTGCTGTGATATCTCTCCTGCCCCAAGAAAAAGAGTTCTGAAGAGATGATTTGATTATCTCTTAAAGGGATTGTAAAAGAGGGAAATACATGCCGTACTGGGGAAAAAAAGACCTGAATCTAATTCTGTATTGAGCATTGCAAAGTTTTTACCTGAAGATTGGGCACATGTCCCCTCTTCACCAGTGTCCTGTTCTCAATATCCCCCAACAGACTGGTGTCTTTGTCACAGAAGCTTCCCCGCCCCAGGGCATCACCATCATCCTGTCTGTTTCCTGGTCTGTGGATTTGAACAGATAGATGATAGTGGATGTCCCTCACCCTGTATCATACAGAGAAGCTTGTAGTCCTGAAATATTTGCCGTCTCTGTTTTGACAACCACTGGTCTCAGTGTCTCCTCTTGCAGGTTATTTCCAGAGTAATACACAGGTGGAATGCACACAGCTCTCAGTGGGAGGCTAGAGTGAGGTGAGCTGAGGCTGCTCGGAGGCCTGCCAGAGTGGCCGGGGGAGCCACACTTCAAATCTAGGAGCAGTGAGTGGTATGGATGGAGGCTAGAAAGAGCAGAAGGTGGAAGACTTGATAAGCAGGGGAAGAGCCTCTGAAGATTGTCTGATAGTATTCAGGTAATGGTTACTAGTTTCTAGAAAGATATGGCAAGGGTAGAGATAGAAATCTACAAAGTCTGGGGAGAGATGGTGGAAGGGATGGACCTCTGGAACAAGTGGTTAGGGGACAAAGAGTTTCTTTGTCAGGACTCTAAGGTAGACAGAGACTAGAAACGTGAGATTAGAACCAGATGAGGGCTTGTTGTATATATGTATATGTGTATATGCATATATTCTACATTGAGAATAAGTTTAACATTGGGTTGCTACCAGGCTTAAGAAGAGTCTGCTCTCTAAGAGAAGAAATCCTTATTTAATTACAAAGAAGAGGACTCTACAGGAACCATGCTTAACAGAAGTCCTGTAAATGCGGAACTGAGTGAGACTCTTTCATGCTTGGGAACTCAGTAGCTGAGCAAAACAGGTTCATGTAATTTCAGTAGTGTCTCAGACTTGGTCTTGAGTCTGTGTGATTGGTAGGGATAGCTCACAGTTTCCCATAACATAGAGTAACATGAGAAACCACTGCTATGCAAAGCATAGTGTGGCTCAGAAGCATAAATTTGCATAAATTATGTCTTTTAATACTAAAAAGCCAATCGTATGAAATATATACTATTTCTGCCTCTGATGCACCACTCCTGAGCTCTAAGCACCTGACTTTCCAGGCAGGGTCTTCTGCTACTGGTATCTGCTCATTCTCCATCATAAAATATTTTTTCTATCATGATGTATTTCAAAATACCAGGGCCGTGTCATTGAGCATGAAGTTGGTTAGGGAAACTCAGAATTCTCTATAGACTTTGTGAACAAATATACCATCAATCTACATTTCATTTGTGATGAACCTGCCCTTGGAAAAATTAAGTCTTTTAAACCGAGTGCAAGTTCAGAGAAAGCAAATGCATGGGGTGAGAATTTAAAGTTTATCAAAGCCCTGAACTCTGTGTATTTAGTTGGTCTGTATACACTGGTCGTATGCATTGTACCATTAAAGAGACAGCAAGATGCCAGAGCACATTGGAATCTAACTTCTTTTTAATATTTATTTTTATTTCTTATGTATGATATTTTGTCTGCATATTTGTCTATCACATGCATGCAGTTGTTCATGCTGACCAGTAGAGGGTGCTAGATCCTCTGGGATTGGGGTTACAGGCGGGTGTAAGATGCCCTGTGTGGGCACTAGGAACTGAGAGTTTGGATTTTCAGCTGAGCCCTCTCTGCAGCCCCAAGTCTAACTTCTTTTTAACACAAGAGAAAACTGAGTCCCTTCAAAACATTTTCTTTGTTTGCTTAGGATAGAAAGTTCACTTATAAACAATCCTGGTACTGTAGTTCAGTTTTCTGGTTACTGATTTACCCTAAACAATAGCTACTTGTATGTATATGTATGTATATACATACATATATGTAAATATATGTATATATATATTTAAAATTTTTTAAAGTTCAAATAACTTTATTTATTTATTTATTTATTTATTTATTTATTTAATAGAAACAACCATGACAGCTCTTTTCTTTGAAATATTAGGGTGAACAATCTTATTACTGGGCAATGTGTTTTGAGAGAACCACCAAGCTTGGAAATGATTGCTTAACTCTTTACAAGACTCCAGAGGCTACCAGTAATACTGCACACTGTAGCTGCAATTGTTTGCCAGAGCACAGTAGGACATGTCACACATGGTCGTTAGCCTGGTGAGACGTGAGCTTGCTCTCCTCATCGCTGTCTTGCAGCACGACTATGAAGCAGCAGCGATGCAAGCTTCATGAGAGAAGCAGAGCCGGATGTGGTGGCTTCAGAGCTCACACCTGAGAAGGCTGTCCCTAGACAACACTAGCTCACCCAGGCCCACGGAAATGGCATAACTGCTTTAATCCCAAACTTAGCAGTTTAAGAGGTGGGGTGAGGAAAACGGATTATGGCTTGCACATAAGCATGACAGTCAGAACTGAAGATCTCCTAGTGAAATATCAAAGCATAATTTCCCAAGTTATCAGCCCTGTATGGATGTTTACATGTACGCACCCATTTTGGAGATTCCAATTTGTAAAGCAAGATCAAGGGTTGTTTTGTTTTTGTTTTGGGCTTTTTTTTTTTTACATTTTTTTGTGTGTTGTAGCAGCATGTATGTGGTATACATTCATGTATGTGTTCAGGTGTGCATGCACACGCAGAGGGCTGAGGGATTCTGGGTATTTTCCTCTGTGGCACTTCTATCAGGTATTTTTCGATGGAGTGTCTCACTGGAACTGAAGTTTGAGGTTTTGGATAGGGGTTTACTGACCAGAGAGTTCCTGGGAGTCATTTGCTTCTACCCCTTAATGCTGGTGGTACAGGCATGAGTACCCTGTCAAAGCTTTTAAGTGAGTGGGTAGGATTTGAACCCAGATTCTCATGTATAATGTTATCCATGGATCTGTCTCCTCGGCCTCTGAAGATAGAGGCTTTTATTACTTATAGGATAATATATATGAAAAACATTATATATATTCTCCAAAGAATAATAAACCAAAGCAAAACTATGCTGTATGTAGAGAGACATTTTCTTTTCTTCATAGGTAATGAGGAAAGATTTGATTTTTTAATGCTTGTTAAAAACTAATTTTTTTATATTCCTTTTTAAGCCTCAGACTATCGAGGGTGGAAATATATAACACTTCTAAGAGTTCTATGCAGAAATTACCCAAAGAAAAGTGATTTTCATTTATGGAAATGGTTCATTACATTTCATGTGTCTAAATCTGTTCTAGTAGCATTTCTATGCACAGCAGGTAGACTTGTGGTTTTTAAGAAATACGAATTGAGTTATTACTCTTTTTTAAAGAATGTCCTCAGTATATATTAGGCTTATGGAAACATGATATATCCAAATTAACATTAGATTGAAGGAAATTTCAAGATAAAAATGAAGATCTTAAGCATATGCTTGGCCATTGTAGATGTTTTCAGGGAGAGCCCTTGACCCTTTTTAGAGCTAAGCCTGGGGACAAATAGCTGCATTTTTTTGACAGTCATGCGAAGATTGCATTGGGAACAGCAGATGTGAGACCCTTTCTCTGTCAGAACTTAGAATTAAATGCACATCAAAAGCATTGCAAGAAGAGGAAGATCAGTGGGACATAGTCAAACACTCCTAATGAGGAGATAGACTGCTGTATAGCTCCTGTGATGTGTGTCAACTTCGTCTTGACACAGACAATTCTCCAACTCTCTGTGAGATAGAATGAGGGGAACTGGGATAATTGAAACCCTCAGATAATCCCCAGGCTCCATTTTAGCTCTCGATTGTGGCCGACTTCCTCATAAACCTTTCGGAGACCAGGAAAGAGGGGCCTTTCCTCTCCACGATGTTGATTCATCAGTTTTCCCTCAAACTGACTGATAAACCAGGAAATGAATAGACAAAGTCTGCATCGCTCAGGGTCCCAGCAGGAAGCAAGTGATGTCCTCTGCAGATGGTCAGAAATTATGCAATGAGAAGAGCAATTTTGAACGTGTGTGTGTGGGGTGTGTGTGTGAAGGAAAACCATAGGATGAAAAAAGGCAAGAGGGTTTGCCGTGGCCCTGTCATCCTCTTCCTGGGGAAAAAGAACAAGAGGAGCACCATGGTTGGTCTTGATTGCCAACCCGAAGGGTTTAGAATTAACTAGGAAACACATCCCTCGTGTTTGGCAGTCTCCAGACAAAGTTAACTGAAGAAGAGAATGTTTGTCTTCAAAGTGAGCAGTGCTTGTCAACAGGTAACCCAGGCATAAAGAGGCTCAGAGAAAAAGTCTTGTGCATGCCTGCCTACACCTTACAGAGTGTGTCTATTGCTACAGCCATCTTGCACTGACACTAAACTCGAGCATCTTCAGCAGCGAGGACTTAAAAGCTGTGACTCTCCATGGGGCTCTGGACACCCATGTTTCTGGACTGAGCAGCTGTGGGTTCTCTTACATCCAGCATGGAGTTGGCCATTGCTGGTGCACCTTGTCCCTGTCATGTAATCCAATCTAATAAACTCCGTTTTATAACATGCATTCATTCTCTTGCATTTATTCCTCTGGAGAACCTTTAAAAATTTGTTAATAGAATCAAGCAAGCCCCTGGGGTCTTGATGGCACTTGGGGTCTTCCCGGTAGCATAGTAGTCACTGGCTACCACAGTTCTTCATGGTGAAAGCCAGACTAGGCAGCACGATCTCTCACTGGAAGATCTACGTAGAAGGCAAAGAGGGTCTATTGATGCTGTCTACAGATCCCAGTGTCCTGAGGTGTAGAGAAGAACAAAGATGGTAGAGAGAGGATCAGAGAAGGCAAATAGAAAACCCAGTCTAGAAAGGAGGAGGGAGATGAAGGGCTACCCACCATTGTTACCAGCTCCTACATTCCAAAGTAAAACTACTTGCTTTAGAAGAAATACTTTTGTAATTAAAAAAAATCAACATTTTTTTTCTAGGAAATAGCTCTTTGTGATATTTAAAGTGTAAATAGTTGGAAAACAGTCTTCACTTTATGTCTGGGAGCAAGATAATGAGACGATTATCAGCTTTTGTTTAGTTGTTTAAATGTTGAGAGTAGAAAACCTTGGCTGTGGTCATTCTATCAGCAGGACCTCATTGGTCCTTGATGAAATCTGCATGCACGTATGATTTACTCAGATGCTGAAGGGCAGTTTGAAGACAAGCATGTCTGTTTCCTTTCTGGAAGCCAGGCCTACTTCTACACTTCAGTGGTTCAGAGGACAAGGCCATCTGGACCATTAGTTAAAGAAGGGGATTAAAGCAAGTTCTTCTCAGTGATCCAGAGTACATCAGATGACGAGGCATAACTATTCCGTTATGTTCATAGACTATTTCATGTTCATACATCTCTAAGACACAATCCGTCATGGTAGAATGTTCTAGGGCACTAATGGAACTCACACAAAGTGCATATCCTGGACAGGTCTTTGCCTAACTCCTGGCCATGTTTGATGATAGATATATGTCTTACTCCCAACACTCCTGAAACACTCCATGATCATGTTTTAACATTTTTGCCTCTACTATAAGTTAGAAGCTAGAATAAACTCACCTGCTGCTCTTGCTAATTTCACAGTGCTACGATGAATCTTAATTGCCCAGAGCTTGCACTATCCTAGTTATGAGACCTCACTGCAAGAGACAATTCAAGTTTGGAATTAAAAAGGACTTTAGATTTTTTGTAATTACTTTTATTTTCAATTTGTTTGATTAAGAAATTGTCTTTTTCTTTTTAAAATTAATTTGTTTATTTTAAATTCTTACCCCTTTCCTCCTAGTTCCTCCCCAAATCGTCCCCTGCCATCCACTCCTCCTCCATTTCTCTTCAGAAAGGGCAGGCCTCCCATGATATCAGCCAGCCCTGGCATACTGAGTTGCTGTAAGACTAGGTACCTCCTCTCTTATTAAGGCTGGAGGAAGCAACCCAGCAGGGGGAAAGGATCCCAAAAGCAGGCAACAGAGTGAGAGACAGCCCTTCCTCCTGCTGTTAGGAGTCCCACAGGAAGTCCAAACTACACAACTGTTACATATATGCAGAGGGCCTAGGTCATGCCTGTGCAGGCTCCTTGGTTGGTGGCTGTCTCTGTGAGCCCCCATGGGTCCAGGTTAGTTGATTCTGTGGGTTTTCTTGTGGTGTCTTTGACCCCTCTGGCTCCTACAATACTTCCTCCCCGTCTTCCCTAGGATTGCCTAAGTTACACCTAATGCTTGGCTGTGGGTCTCTGCATCTGTTTCTCTCAGTTGCTAGGCAAAGCTTCTCTGATGATCACTGGGCTGAATACCATTCGAAATCAGAGAAACTGTCTGTTTCTTTGGGCATCATTAGATGTCTCACCTCTCTGCTCAAGAACCTGTCATTGATCTCACTGTCACTTGCTACTCTCCTGGATTCTGCTGCTGTGCTTTTCCCAAACTTGCCTTTGGCATGTATGCTTCTATGTTGTCCCAGCTCCTGCTCCAGGCTTCTGTCTCTGAGCTGAGCTAGTCCAGCTCCCAGGGAGGTCAATTTGCACAAGACCGAGCAGAAGCAGAGCAGAATCTCCACTGCAGAGGCTCCTGACAGTTGCTCTCTTACGTCTGTCTGTCCCTCACTTGCTGGATGGAATGTTCCATAGTCTCATCTGACCCTGCACAGTCTAGTCTGGAGTTTCTAAACCTTTTATTAACACCACCGAGGTCAGTGAGCCATCAGAGTCATCCATGGCGTCCCTTCTTCCTGGTCCCAGTATCTTCATCTTTCTCCTCCTACTCTGCCCAAGCCCCCCTTACCTGGAGGCTAACACACCTAGTTTGTAACAAACTCACTCAGATGGACAGAGTCCTTCTCTAAAATTATCATGTCCATCATACTATGGGATGGTTATTTTTATTTTTATTTTTATACACAAAGACACACTGGGAGACTTGACCTTTGTTATTTGCTCTGAAAAAAAATGTCATCTGGGTTTAGGAAGCTTCAAACCCCTCTTTAGTTGGTTTTGTTAGCTAAGAGTAACCTCATTTAACTGGCGCTTTTACATTTACATGCGTGCTTTTAAAACAGTCAGTGAGTGTTCTGCAGCTATGTAAAGAAACACATTATCAAAGCATTAAGAAATGATTAAACTGACATTTTCTTAAGAAAACGAAGGGAGCGAGAAAAAGCCATTCTAAAAGGACTGAGTGCTACACACTCCAGATGTTATCTCGGTGCTTACTCAGGGATCTTTAAAGCAGCTTATTACCAAGTACCTAAGAAGACAAGTGTGGATGTGTACAGATCAGAGGGATGCAAGCTAATGCACCTGCCAGATTTTCCTATCGTACAAAGTGTGTCAATCAGCACTCAGACCTTGCATTTCAAAACGTGTTCTTTCGGGCTTCCTCTGTACTGTATCATTCATAGCTCAATCCTCCAAGACAGATTGTTCATGCACGTGCATGGGTGTGTGCACAGACAGACAGACAGACACACACACACAGAGACACACACACACACACACACATGCACACACACACACAGGCACACAGATACGCAGACACACAGACACACGCTGTAGCTCTTCGAGCCATTGC
Source organism: Grammomys surdaster (assembly GCF_004785775.1). Classification (NCBI taxonomy): domain Eukaryota; kingdom Metazoa; phylum Chordata; class Mammalia; order Rodentia; family Muridae; genus Grammomys; species Grammomys surdaster. The sequence goes on from NW_021604565.1 coordinate 16,903,571, forward strand.
CACGTCTTTTTCTGGACACCAGAAAATATTCTGAAATAAGAAAAAGTTATTATGATGGTTAATCTTGATGTCAACTTGACAGCACTTAGAATCGCCCAGGGAATAAGCCTCTGAGCATGTCTATAAGGTTGCTTCCAGGGAGGATTAATTGTGACGGGGAGACCCACCCCGAATGTGAGCAGCACCATTCTGTGGCTGCAGTTTTGTCTTGAATAAGAAGGAGACTGAGTCCAGCAGCAGCCCTTACCTCTCTGCCTCCCAACTGTGGACTAGATATGAGCAGATGTCTCAAGCTCCTGCTGTAATGCCTTCCCTACTGGGAGAGCCTGAGTCCTCAGTGAACCAAATCAAACCAAACCAAACCAAACCAAACCAAACCAAACCAAACCAAACCAAACCAAACC
>NW_021604565.1:16903984-16931921 GCF_004785775.1 Grammomys surdaster
CCAAACCAAACCAAACCAAACCAAACCAAACCAAACCAAACCAAACCCATTTCTCAAGTTGCTCTTGCAGGGAATTTTGTCACAGAAATGAGCAAAGATATTGTGAATATTCCAGTTACTAAAGTGCTGCCTCAGACATCGTGTGTGAGGCTGTGTGTGAAGTGATGTGTACCCCTCTCCTCTCTTGTCCTAACATGTGTTATGTTGAAAAGATGGATATGTGGTACTGTTCGCATGGTCTTCTTTGAAAGCAGTGTCTTGGAGCTGTACACCTGACCTGTTTCCCTTATGGAGCTGAAACCAACAAGAGTGTATTATCACTGCCCTCTGAAATTAAGTGCTACTTAAGTGTGAGAAGAAGCACCAAGATTATTGTTTAGTGCCATCATAGACAGATAACTTGACACCTGCCTGTTTAGGTTTACTTGTGTGTGTAAATAGGATATTCAAAGGTAGAGGATGGCTCAAACGGCAATAAATGTTAAATTTAGGAGATGCACATGAAACAGCACAACCCAGCAAATAGGAAACACGATACCCATATCTGATATTTTCATTTTATTACGTGACATCTTTAAGGAGGTTCATCTTAAGTGCTGTTCTTACATTCTGTGATTACTTTTTTTTTTATTTCGTCTAGATTTACACAATAAAGAAACGCTTAGGGTGGATTCCTCAGTCACGCCTCTCCTCAAGTTCATCTTTTCAAGTCCATTTATCTCAGCTCTTTCCACTTGTCCCCATTAGCATGGGTTTGAATGATAAAGAGTAACAAATAAAGAACACTTTTTAAATGCCAAGACTGCTTCAAAATTGCCTATTTTGTTTGTATGAGGGTGGCTTAGTTTCCAGTACATATTTTATGATGTCCAACTAACAAAGAGTAGTCAAGTTACACTCAAGCCAAGTGCCAGAAGACACAGGGTGTCTACTGTTTTTGTCACTTCCCCAAGTGGTGGGTCTTTGGGTGAGCGGCCTACTCTTGGACAAAGTATCTCGTCACCTGTAGTAGGCACTTCACAGGGTTGCTGAGAGAATAGCATGCCATCATCAGCAAGCACTTGGCCTGTAGCTGCCATTTGTCCTTTGACACAGTAAATGACAGAGCTAAACCTCAGACATTTTGTTTAGCCTTTGCTATCATAGTGTTCTGACCCCCGGATTCCCAGCCTGTGGGGGTGTGGACTCAAACAGAAAAGCTAAACTCTCAGTTGACAATTAAACAGGTTACCTGCATTTAAGCCAGTACTTCTCCTTGGTACGCGACTGTGGAAACTCACTCCTGTGTCACGGTGTTCCATGGAAAACACATCCAGCTGCCATGGAGCAGTTAGGAAGGTACCATTGAACAGACAACGTTTCCTTTCCCATGAGGCTTCAAATCTATTCCTTCAGTGTCCTGAATTTGCATTAATCACATCCTGGGGGTGGCTGCCTGCTTTGCTCATGGTCGGGGGCCAGCCTTAGATAGGGTACAACCTTCAAGTGAACAAAACAGTAGTCACTCCTGGGCAGAGAACACAAACTTTGGCAGAAAATAAATGACTAGAAACATTTTTATTAAAGAAGAGTAGTTTTGAGGGTGTGATAGCTTCTGTGAAAGCTTGTGCAGTTAATCATTCCTTGTTTGAGGTTTGGACTCTCTTCACTTTGATGTAATTAGCCATTAGGGTTTCTGAAGTACATTTTTCATGTCAAGGACACAATTGGTTTCAAAGGAAAGACAGGGTGGGGCTGAAAGAGGGGCCAAGCCAATGCTCAAGGCAGCAAAAGACACAGCGGGACACCAACATTTCCTGCAGGAGTCTCTTGATAAAAGTACATTAGGATGGGATGTTATTTTCACTCAAGTGCAGCCGTGATTCACATGCTGCTTTGCTGCATTGTTGGGGTTTTTAGCAGCTTCAGGTACCAGTGGTACCTTGTGCACAGTAAATTTTTGTTAAATGTTGAATAAGTAAACAGTTTGAATAATTTGTACTCTCAATAACTTGACTTGGCCACTTGGTCTGCTATAGTAAAGCCTGTTTCGATAGAAAGAAACAGGTAGCTAACCCATCCTGTGGGCTGTGAGACATAGTCTACTTCCGCGGTTTGAAATGCTTTTAGCAGTTATTCTTTCACAGGACATCTTACTTTAAAATACACACAAATGAGTATAACACAGGAACTCTCTGGATGAATCAGGAGAAAGGGTTTGATGTTCTTCCCAGACTCACTACTGTACATCCAACAATGTGTGTATGTGCAAAGGTGATGTGTATGTGTGCACACGTGTGTGCACATGTGTGCCGAAATGTGGTGTGTGTTCTCAGTGTGCAAGTGAGGAGTTTCAAGGTTAACACTGAGCCAAATCCTGTTTTCTAAAAGCCCAGTCTAAAATAGCAGGTGAGGTATTACCAAAACCATAGTCAAAGGAACAGTCACAGGATCCATCTAACAGAGGAAGGTTAGCTCCAAGTCAGATTCACAGAAACAACCCATCCAGAGGATGCCCTTTTCAAAGTTCTTTGTCATTCCAAAACACCAGATTTCTGCAACTCAATGAATTGAAATTGATTAGAACTTTCTTCAGCAAATCTTGGTACACACACACACACACACACACACACACACACTTGTGTATTTTAAAGTTTAAATTTCCTCTAATCTCTCGTCTAATTTTTAATTTCTTCCTCTAGGCTACTGCCTGGTCTCCGTTACTCTTATGAGTTTGGCATGTGTCTGGTAAACCAATGACTGACGTTTCTCCACACATCTATATTTATATCCATGTATGACATTTTCTCTGTCCTTCTGACTGAATGTCCAAATGTGGCATCAAAATTTAAGACTCTTTTGAATTTTCCTCATTTAAATATTTTGATACTTATACACATTTAAATAGATACATTACAAGTTCATTTATTTCCTATTGTTTTCGTATCCTTTGTTGAGACTCTATCTCTTCTTTATGTATTTCTTCTTCTAGTGATAGATTTAATTTCTTTGTAATTTCTCATCATAATAATGTTGTAATAAACATGGCTGAGAGTATAATGTATTGGATAATTATCCAAGAATCAGCAACTGTGTGCATGGATAAATATATAAGGATTCTTTTCAGTGAGGAATTGTCTTTGTTTTGTGTTAACAGCACATCACAGACTGGATCACTCTTAATGATCAGAAATTTGTCACATCACTACAGAGATCAAGTCCAAGATCAAGAAGCTTGCTCTGAGAAGGCCTCTTTCGTATGCCAAAACATGGCAGAGGTCATTGCATGGAGAGAGAGAGAGAGAGAGAGAGAGAGAGAGAGAGAGAGAGAGAGAGAGAGAGAGAGAGAAAGGAGGGCCAAATTATATTTTTTAAAGCTCCTACTCACAAGACAACTCGTCCATTTCTGCAATAGAGACTGATCCTTTTGCCCCTCCTCCAGTCACAGTCAGGGAAGCTCTCAGTGGGCATTACTTCCAAACACTGTTGCATTAGCGACATGTCTCCATCACACAAGTCTTGAAGGACACAGGCTGCTGTGGCAGAGTCCCTTTCAAGAGTAATAGAGACGGGCATCAGAGAATACATGCTTTTAGCAGATCTTGTTAAATTGGTCTTCAAAGCAGTTCTACCCATTTCTGTATCCAATATTCACTCAGGAGAGTATATTTTCCCCACATTCAGACCATGTGTGATGAGTATTTTCATTTGCTAGTGAAACTGAACCTCATTTCAAAATTGTAATCATTGAGTTTCTTTGGATCGCTGATTCACTGCCCTGTTAGATTCTTTTAATTACTTCCCAGTAATGTATCTTGGTAAATGTCTTCTTCTGTAGCTTGTTACTTTTCTTTGAAGTTCACTTAGGGTATTCTTTGAAATACCTTGCATTTGGCATTTTTTAAATGAATGGAATCTGTTATGTGTGTGACATAAAAATGTAATATTTTTTCCTATGAAAGTTACTGATAGTCTTTAGATTTCATTTAATTTGACATTTTAATTAAAGAGGGAAGCAGAGTGTGTTGGCTAAGAATGCAGATCCAAGGGACAGACTCGGTTAAAAATCTGAGATATGTCCAGTTACAAACTTCATTACTTTAGGTGAACCACCCATTAAGAAAGAGACGAAAGAGAAGAATATTATTAATTTTGTTTTCCCAGTTGGTCAAGTCTAAATTAATTAATATATATAATCATTTAAGCTATTCCTAGACTGTAGTAAAACTATATGTGTCATATGAATTCTACCTGGAATAAATACAATCAACTGTAAATTAAATTATATGTTATTTCGGGTATATGGCAAGAGGAACGGAGGATACACTATTTAGAAGAATAAAAGGACAGTTAGCTAATTCTTAACTATATTTTTCATAAGTGTCTCTGGGACAAGAACTACAAACAGCCCACTTCTCTTTCTCACTCATAGTGCCCACCACTCTGCTTGTTTATAGGTAAGTGTCACTATGGATCTGCAGAAGGAATGGCTGGGCGAACTGCTTGTGTATACACTCAGCCATAGCGCTCAACTATTCTCTGTTAGTATTTTCTCAGAAATGAAAATTGCTTTAATATCGGCACAAACAAACCTAGGGGGATCAATCAGCTGCAAAATTATTATGCAAAGCATCCCTGAGCCAAATATAAATGACTTCGGCTTATCTGATGTTGTGTATTTTCTGCATCAGCACTCCCACCATCAATGTGAATATTCAACAGATAGGTGTGCTACACAACCAAGCGCATGCTTCACCACCAGGGAGTGAAAAAAAGTAAGAAGTTTGACATTATTTTGGACTAGCCTTTTCTTTGCTAATTCTTCTCTGCTTGGTCCTTGAGTTGGTAACATTTCAAGAAATTTAGTGTTTTTAAAATGAAATCTTCTGTATTGAATTTTACTGCTACCTCAGTTTGGGAAGGCTAATGTAGTTTTATAGTTTATAGATCAGATTTCTGTCTATAAATTCATCTTCTCAGCCAGCGACACTAGAGATATTTAGTGAGATACTGCTTTGAATCTGTAGTGATTCAAAGATGATTGTTTCTTCCCTAAAGTGTAGGAAATCACAATACCCATCCTTTGAAAACTGCATAGATTCTAACACAAGAGTCTCTGTCTCCAAATAAAAGCAATAATACCTAACAAGACCCTTCCAGAAAATATTTAACTTTCATTAGTATCAATGGATAAATGAAAAAAAAGTCATCATTTCAATATCTTGGATCTCTATGAGTTGCCTTTGGATTTTGTGAATTTAGGCGCACTCCTCATCATAGCTTAACAATCACGGGGTGCGTGCTGTTGGACTCATTTTCTATGCCCACTTGGTTTTACTTTTATTGATTCCTTTGATAGATCTAGCAATGGTGTGAGAAGAGAACTGTGTCTTCAAATCTACAGCCTGGGAAACTGAGACAGGAGAAGTCCGACTCATGCCCACAGCTGAAGCTCTAGTACTCACAGGATCATTGGTAGGTTTCCCATCCTGCCAGGATTACCTCTTTCTCTAGGTTGGATACTCTCCTTTATTCATAGAGATCCAAGGTTGTAAATCGAAAGCTAACTTTCATAGAGGATTTACAGTTACCCACAGAATTCACATTCATTTATCCATCGATACTAATGAAAGTCTGTTGCTTGTAAATGGTAACTATTAATGAAGTTTCATTCACACACTAAACCCTGACTCCAGAGTTTGACCTCAAGCAGAAGATATTGAAATGACGACTGTTTTTTTTCTCAGTGAACAGCTCATGGGCTTGGAGTTTATGTCTTGATTCCAAGACCCTTTCTGTGAGATATAAGTCTCTGACACGCAGAATGGAGGTGTCAGGGTTATACCTCTGTGGACAAAGAGGTAGATTTGCTCAACTCAAACATACTTTCCTTGACTTGTAAGTGGTGAAGATTTAATTTCTTACTTTTCTCCTCCCCTTCCTTCTCCTCTCCCTCCTCCTCTTCCTCCTCCTCCTCTCCCTCCTCCTCTCCCTCTTTCTCTTCCTCCTCTTCCTCCTCTTCTTCTTCCTCTTCCTCTTCCTCCTCCTCCTCCTCCTCCTCCTCCTCCTCCTCCTTCTCCCCTTCTTCTTGATTTTCAGACTTAATGAGGCAGACTGGAGAACACTTGTTGCTCTGGCAGAGAACCTGGGTTCCATTCCAGATACTAGCTTGTCACAGCCTTCTGTAACTGTTGATCCAGTGCCTCTATCTGACTTCCACTAAGCGAAAGCATGCATGTACACATCTGAACATTCAGGCAAAAACAAGCATACAAATAAAATAAATGAATCTGAATTTAAAAATTATTTTATTTTTATTATTTTATTTTTGATGGCCTTTGTAATATTTTAAATAACATTTTTATAATTTTATTTTTAATGGTGTGTGTATGCGAGTGTGTGTGTTTCTGTATGTAGGTATGCAGACATTAGTGTGGGTACCCTTAGAAACTAGAGGCATCAGATCCCCTATGGAGCTGGGATTACAGGCAGTTGTAAGCTGAGCAAGCAAACGTTGATATTCAATAAGGGTAGTATACACCCTTATCTGGTGAGGCAACTCACAAGCCCAAGGGTTATTTTGTTAGACTGTACAGGTCCTGGAAGCAATATTGTTTGGTTATAGCAAGATGGATATCATCTTGGCTCTGAATGAGTGTATTGAATTTTTTATTACTATATTCAAATTTATCTTACTTTGGATAATCAAAAGATTAGTTGAAAGTATTTAGATTTGACTATTCATCATAAAGTTCGCTAATGTTATTTGTTACTAGTTTACATAAATCATTAATTAAATCTAGCTTGCCCCAAACACTTTGTACCATATTCTGTACATATAGCAAGGTCCGACAAGATCCATTAAACTTTCTAGCACATAATTGAACAGTAATCACCAGCATCACTTTCAGTTTTGACTATATCCCTGAGTAGAGGCCAGCGAGATGTGGGTAAGAAAACTGTGAGCACGAAAGTCCTGCCTCACAACGCCTCTCCAGTGACCTGTACCTTGCCTGCTGGCTAGATGTTGACACCCAGGGTGACTCTGGAAACTGTGAATGGAAGAGATAACTTTTATCTTGGAATCCCGGACTGAGTGGAGCCCAGCGACCATCTGTGGCAACACTTTAGCCAATTGGACTTGGTTTGGTAGATAAGATTCTATAGTGTTAAATTATTTGGTTTTCTGCATTGATCTGCTTTTTGAAAGCGTCAGGATGCCAAACAGGCTCCCTCTTTTCCTTACTGTGTAAGTGCTCATTAAACGTATGTGTAGGTCAGGGCCATATTATAAATAAGTTAAATAACTATCCAAAGAAGACCTGAGCACCAACTGTATATAGACGTAAATAAAGGGTATTAGAAATGGGAGAGATTGGGAGAAAAATGTGGATTCCTATTTGAAGCAGCCTTTTATGATCCCGGATTTCTCCATGCACTTAGCAAACACACAGTCTTGTGCAGTGTTAGAGAGACTTAGAATCCAGAACCTGCTTCTGAGCATGAAGAAGGTATCTTCCAATCAAGGAGGATACCTAGGAGACAAGCGTTAGTCTTCCCTGAGGGCTAGTAGCTCCATTATAATTGAAATGCCACCATTATTTTTTCAGCCTGTTGGGTCCCCGTGATTCAGCCATTTTCATAGTACTCTTTTTCGTGTGTCAATTTCTGTTCTACAATGATAAAATATTTGAAATTCTGGTATTGAATTTCATCACCTCATGAGACTTTCCCATTTAGAGAAATGGCTCTTTTTGCTCTGCCAAAGTTTCAGCTTCTAACATTCAGATGCAGAGATTTAGAACCAGTGGCAATCTGGACAGATGTCAGCGGGTGAGGGGTTTCCGCAGCCAGCCCTCATAAAGCACATGTCCACACTGCACTGCCGCTCCTAATCCACAAAGCAAGCACAGATCTGACCGCGATCATCGGCAGACTCATGTCCAAAGGCAGATATTTTATTCAAATAACTGCACAGTGCTCTGTGGGAAATACTATTTTCATTATGTTTGCAAACATGTTAGCATTCATTAAAATGTACACTGCCTTCAAGAAAGATTCATGGTGAGCGCTTCCTGTTGAAGGACACGTTTGTGAACAGTTTTGGGGAGGCAGACGTTTCTAACACTGAAGGTTTGAAATGTGTAATATTTTATGCTGTTCTTTCACTGGAGAGCTTCCGAGTGGAAGAGTGTGGGCTGCTTTGCATTTCTATGCTGGTCTCAGAGGGTCAGGACTTCCACTGTCTTTGAAGTGTGTCAGTGTATCCTTGTGCGAGTGCCTTTGCATAGCTTGTCTGTCAACTTGTCATAAAGGAAGGAACACTGAGCACTAGCTCAGGTGGGGTCCAGAAAGTGAGTTTTGCCTTTCTCTGCTGGAGCCTGGGAGTAAGTAGCAAACACTTGCAGGCTGTCTTCATAGAAAACAGACTGCCTCTGTCGCTAACTCATTAAGTAAACATTTTAGAACGACACAGTTGTAAGCCATAGACTTAGATCTAGGAGAAACTTTGTTTCCTGTCCATTCCAGAATGGTATCTACATCTTTTTCTGTACGAGCACGCTGTCTGCTTTCGTAATCTTGGAGGCGTTTCTTTTCCTTCTTTATCATTTCTCTTACACTGTTCTCTGCCTGTGCGCAAGTCTTCGTGTCACTCTATCTGGGAGGGAAGATGCTTGTCCTTTCTCCTCATACTGCATTTTGGGTGCTTTCTCCATATTATTCTGATCACAGCAGACAAAATACTAAAAACTAGAAAGCAAGCAAGGAATACTTAAGAGCTAAACATAATTTGTACGTAGACTTACATTATGACTCTAAAGTTCTTTATAGTAAAAGGGTATTCTAGCTTTAGGGACAATGGCTAGAGCAGAGTAATTTCCAGATGTGTGAGCATTCATATAAAGACATAACTTAATCTGTGACTAACATTTAACTAAACTTCACTTTCTATAGCAAATGTGATGCTGATAGCTATGAGTGTCATGGACGAGCACACATTGTAATGTGATTGGAACATTTCCCCAAGTCCCATGTGTTAGGGCCTTGATTCTCAGCTCGGTGCCTTTGAAAGGTGGGTCTATTGGGAAGTTCTACTGGGTGCTGAGGGTAGGTTCTTAAGTGATCATGGGAGGTGATCTCTTCTTTCTCTTTTCAATTCCTGGTCACCATGAAGTGAACAATTTGCTCAACTCTGCACCCCTGCCCCGGTGAGCTGCTTTGTCATAGGTCTATAAATATTAGGAGTTAGAGGCCATGGACTGAAATCACCCAAACTGTGAGTCAATATGGACCTTTCTGCTTTCAGCGAGTCTTACGTGTTTTGTTATAATTATGGAAAACGCACAGATGGAGCCCCTACCACATCTCTGTTTCATCGTAATGCCAAGTGAGCCAAGGACTGGGAGTCTAATTATTTCAAAATGACAGGGGTTGAAGGTGAGTTGAGCTATCAATGGCCTTAAACATGTAAGTTCAAATAGACGAGTTAGTTATCATCTCATATTCAATAATGCATTTATTCTTAACAACTATGCAAGGTGACAATTACATCTTTTACTCAAGGAAAACCCTGAAAAGTAAAGCCATACTACTATATTATGAATTCGCAGTATTCACATTTGTAAACAGCGTTTAGGGACCACACCTCTTTTAGGAGACAAAACGATGATAAACAGAAGAAAACCTTGGGCTTAGGAGACCGTTTCTAGGAAGAAGTTAGGATTCATGGATGAAGTAAATGCCTTAAAGAATCCCTTGTTATGTTTGTTCATCCTGGATGATTTATTTTATTTCTCAATATCCTGGAGGATTGTAAATGGACTGAAAAATTGTGTGCTTCTTTAGCAGTGATTGGTCAAAAATTATAGTCAGGGTACTGAGAAAGTCAGCTAAGTCTTTTCCCCTTCTTTAAAGGGGGTTTCAATTCTGACTTAAGTAGGTTCTTGGGAGACGTAAGGAGTGTGATCTATGGAAAGGTCAGACATAGACCGCACACGCAACAAGACCAGTATGTGAGCGCCCCCCCCAGACCCATCTTTACTAGCCATCCATCGACTGGTACATCATTGATTACCTCTGCGATCCTCCTCCTGTTCCTGGAAACCTAGAGCCAGACATGGTGTGGCTGTGCCTCCCAAGGACTGGCTTTCCTCCTCAGAGATTTAAGGTAGTTTGGTTATCTCTTGTCTGTGTGTCACAACACAGCTCCTCTCTTTCCTCAGTGCTTATGGATGTCATGCAATGTTGTCCTGTAGTGGGATCTGGACACTGGGTGGATATAGATTCAATCCAACACAAGCACGGGTTAGTGACTTCCAGAGATCAGATGTGTAAGGTTCTGGCCCAATCCGAAGGCGACTCCAACAGCAGAATAGAGAAGTAGGAACAGGGACTATAGTAAATACATCATATCTACTATACAATATGTATCTATCATAGTACACAGTGTTGTTCTGGGACCCAATCAAAGGAGATCTCTGGTTCTGTTTTTCACTTAAGTAGAAGGTAACTGAAGTCCAGAGAAGTTAGATAAAATTTCCAAAGTCAGTCAGTGAGATAACCTGGACTCCAGGACTGACTCTTCAGTGTCTGCTCAGATTCTTTCCCTCTGCTATCTTCCCTTCCTCCCATCCTTTGTCTCTTGGAAGCTGATGTCTTTTGAAGGCTGATGAAAAGGGATCCCAGATCACAAAATATGATAATCTCAATGTTTCTGTCCTCAGATATTCATGGGCCTGGTCTTCAATCTACTGTTTTCTATCTTATGCTGATTGTCAAATATCTAAAAGCTCTCTGTCAGGAATATTTTATTCATTGTGAACTATCATAGTAATTTTATACCCAACTAATGATAAAATTATAGATAACCAGGGCTCATCAGATATTTATTGAGCACATGACAGACATTGTGCTGGTTGCTATGGATACAGCAGTGGACAATATCTGTCACAAAGGAGCTCACAATCCAGTAGGAAAATAGATTTATAAACAAATAGTTATATCTCAAATAACTATTATAATTTAAAATGTAACATAGTTGGACTATAATTGCAAATAACTATATTCATTAATGTGGTTTTTACTATTTATTCTTGTGGAGACAAATCTATTATTTATTGACCAAATTTTTCTCCTCTCTACTCCTTTATAATGTAACAAAATTATAAGGGGCACTCAGTCAGAAGACCAAAGGACTAGCCTATAGCTACCCAAAGATGGATAAAGAAACAGTTTGCTATTGATTTTTGGTTAGAGTTTGAATAGTTTCATTATTAAGAGGAACAGCTCTATTATGTTAAGTAGAAGCAAGGGTTTGCCTTTTAACGAATATTTACTTTATTTTAATTTTGTGGGCATATGTGTGTGTGTGTGTGTCTCTGTGTGTGTGTGTGTGTCTGTGTCTGTGTCTCTGTGTGCATGGGCATGTAGGTATCTGCAGCGTCCACAGGAGGGCATCAGAGTCCTTGGAAGTGCAAGCAGTTTCAAGCCACCCAATGTAGGTGCTGGGAACGGAAGTGGGGTCCTCTGCCAAAGTTAAAGTGGTTCCTGCTCTTGGCTGCTGATCTATCATCCCCTCTGCTCCATGCCATTGTTCTTGTTTAGAAGGTATACAAGTTTAAAGAAATGTATACAGGGTAAGGCTTTAAGGGATGGGGATGTGACCATGCTGTGGCAAATACGCTAAGTTGGTCGGAAGAACGTGTCCCAGAATTTTCTTAACTACGTTTTTCCTATTTAGAAAAATGTTGTAAGATGAGGCAAGTAGACGAAATAGTCACAGTCATGTTCTGAAGTTTAGTGAAGTTGTGGACTCAGGACCGTGGTGGCTGGAATGCAGACTCACCGTGTGCATGGCGAAGGCTACGATTTCCTTTTACCATGTCAGCAGATACTCCCAGGCTGACACAGAGTTCCTTTACAGATTACTTACGTGTGCCGTCAAGGTTGCAGGCAGCCCACATGTGCAGTTTGTCTTCACCCGAACCCTGAAGCTTTTCTTTCTGATCATACACTCTACTGACCTACAAGAAGTTCTGGACCGGACTTTATCTGCCGCATGTAGCGTAAGGTCGAGTTTTTATCATGAATCCACTATCCTTGTCGGTCCCCAGGCTCTGTTTCTTGAAGAGTTACTCCTTTGTCCAGGTGAAGAACTTCGTAGTCATGATGCTTACATTTTCAGTTTCAGCCCTTCAGCCTAACCAGTTCTTTTTTTATATATGATTTCCAGCACCTGTATAGTTTTTACTATTTTGAGTTTCATGTTCTCTGCCAACTGGTGACCTTGTGAACTATATTTTAATCCACATCGTAGACTAAGCTGTTGGACTGATTAACATAGTTTTAGTAAGTCACATAGCTATCATTATCAATTCATTCAATGATACATTACTTCTTTCTCTTTCTCATAAAGGCTAATGGGAGAATCTACCAAGAGTTTGATCATGGTCAGATACGTTTTATATTTTTTATATTTTTATGACTTCATAGCTTACTAATTCTGTCTGTGACATTAAAATAACATAACTTTAACAGAGCAAGAGATAAACCTCATGTGCTAGTGACTCATTTAATAACCTGTTTAGTATTTTACCACTTATAGATACATTTTGAACTACAATGAGCATCTGATTTCCTAGTGGATGACTTCATGGTCTATACTCTTATTTTCCAGTCTGTATTCAGAAATGAAAATGTTTGGCTTTGAAAAATGGTTCAATCAGTAAAATTCTTGTCCATTGGGACCCATGTTTGAATCCTGTCCCAGTGCTTTATATCCACAATTCCAGCCTTGGGGAAAGGCACAAACAGGGTCCCTGGAATTTCCTGGCCAGTCAGTCTAGCTAGTCAGGGAGCACTAGGTTCAATGAGTACCTCAAAAGGCAAGATAGAAAATGATAGATGAACACACCCAGCTTTGGCCTCTGGTGTCCACGTGCATGGGTATATACATGCTACCTAGTCAGCACACACTATATAGGCACACATATATACACCATGCATAGACATACATACATATACTACACATATACACACGTATGCACACAATACACATACACTCATGAAATAAAATTAAAGTGCTATGTTCCTGACTTAAACACTAGAAATCTTACTTTAAAAATGTTTAGCACTCATTAGGTGATTTAAAAGTACTCACCTTTAACCTCAGCACCAGGGTGGCAGAGGCAGGCAGATCTCTGAGTTCAAGGCCAGCCTGGTCCACAGAGTAGAACAGTTAAGACTACACAGAAAAACCTTGTCTCAAAACACAGACACATACACAGACACACAGACACACAGACACACACACACCCTATCCACCTACATAGACACACATACACCCAAACACACAGACATACAACACCCCCACACACACAGACACACACACTCAGATACACACACAGAGACATACCCATACACAGACATACACATACACACCCATACACACACGCAGATACACACACACGTACATACACACACAGACACTCAGACACACATACACTCAAACACACACACACACACACACACACACACACACACAGAAATGCTCACCACTGCTAGTACATTCTTTCCATCCATCCTCTCCCATCTCTGCTTGTTTAAAACAAAAACTTTCAGAGTTTTAGAATATCTCGTGCTGATTTTCTTCCACTCTCCCTGGTCTCATATTTCTTCTTTTACAGAGAAGAAAGAAGTAAGTTTGGAACTGAGAAATTTACATTACTTTATAGACCATCAGCTTAATCCTCCACCACTGAGAAGAGTGCTCCATTTTGTGTTATATTTTTTCTGCAATGTAGTATTTTTTCAATGTTTATATAGAAATTACACTAGATGCACGAGATGATATAGTTTCTTCTATTGACATTTTTCTTAACAGAATATGTTTTTTGGATTTAAACCCATCTGATGAATTTATGATATGTACTTGTCTGGTACCATAACATTTATACTTCTTGAGCAATGCAATAAAACTATAAAAATGGCCTAGATAAAACTAAGGAAGTTATTATTCTGAAAGCAAAAATGCCTACCATCACTGAAAAGCTATTGAAAAGAAATAACAGTTTTAGTGCAATAAATAATAAATACATTATATTAATTACTCTTTAAAATTAATGTTTCAAGAATAGAAAAAATCTGTTTTATTTCTACATTTATTTATTTATTTATTTATTTATTTATTTATTTATTTAATGTAGTCAATACACTGTAGCTGTCTTCACACACACCAGAAGAGGGCATTGGATCCCATTATAGAGGGTTGTGAGCCTCTATGTGGGTACTGGGAATTGAATGCAGGACTTCTGGAAGAGCAGACAGTGCTCTCAACTGCTGAGCCATTTCTTCAGCCCTGTTTCTACATCTTCTATCCTTCCTGTTTGGGCTCCTCTATCTAGGGTGTTTTTAACTCAAGAAGGGAGCATTGTATTGTTTTCTAACTGATCTAGTCAAGAACAGCTGTATTGTTTATTGAATATTATAGGTTCCAGGGACACCTCATTGGAAACTGTGACTTTAAATTTAGAATGACCTTAAAGTCTGGATTCTTAATAAGCAGTACAAGTGGTTTATTATCTAAATCACCCGACATAAATAATATGAGGAGAAAGGGTTTATTATGGCTCACAGTTCCAGGGTCTTTTAGTAGATTTCTCCCTATATACACATTTAAAAAAGGAAGCCTGTGGAAAGTGCTTGTGCTTTTCTGCTGCTTAAAACTCATCTCAAAATATGGAAACAGGAGCACCAAGATTATCTGAGTTCTCAGTCACTGCACTAGATTATTAAACTAGAAATGTGGGGTGAGACCACAAGAAACAACTAGTGTTTTAACACGATCCCTCCTCCTGACTCCTCCTGCAGTCTTCCGGGTCCACACGCTCCATCTTCACATCTCTCATTGTAGGAGTCATTCGAGAATTCTCATTTTCTGTGTTCCCTCTGTATAAGATACCAGAAAATCGTGAAGCTTTGCTTCTTTCTAATGATTAAGTGATGATCAGCCCCACCTCAGTTACTGTGGTATAAGTTTCTGGTTTTCTCTTTCACGGATTACTACAACACCCTTGTAGCTATTATCCTGCTTTAAGTGTGGCAAGTCTATGTGCTGTTCTCAACACTGACCCTGGAGTAACACTTTAAATAGAAGCCTGACTATATCACATATACAGAGCTCTTTGTGGACACATTAGCTGCACCACACTTTTTGTAACTGCTAGGAGCTAGAGGCACAGAACCTACATATCTTGGAATGCCTATCACAAAAGATCCTGACTAAACACCAACACCAAGATCCCGTAGGCCCTCTGTCAATTTTTTCTTGACATTTTCTGTTTCTAAGTTGATAGTTTTACAACTATTTCTGAAATTTTTGAGACTCCCTAAAATTCGGTAACAAATCTAAGAAAGAGTTGCCAGCCACACCTTCTCACCTCCATTAGACCGCTGGTGGAAAGCTATTTCCCAATGGAATAGTTTTTCTTTTTCTGATCAGAATTTTATGTTCCTAGCATGCTCCCTTTACTCTTGAATTTCCTTTCCTTCCAAACTCTTGGGTGAGCTCTACTCCCAACAGGGACATCTCTTTGTTTATTTTCTTTATTTACACTGTCGCTGTCTCTAGATATACCGGATTGGACACGGTTGTGAGCCACCATGTGGTTGCTGGGAATTGAACTTGGGAGCTCTGGCAAAGTAGTCAGTGCTCTCAACCACTAAGCCATCTCTCCAGCCCTCTCCTGGCTCTCCTTTAGATCTGCTTGATACCTAAGTACCTTTGTCTCTTCTGTCCCTTCTCCTGTGCCTTCTCCTAGGACAGCCGCCCAGCTTGCCACCCACCTCCATCCGTTCTTCACACAAGCATCATTGTTTCAAGGTGTGTGTTCCCCTGGCTACCCCAACTGAGAACCAATACTACCTCCAGCACAGGTGGATGAGACGGGCTGAAGAGTCCCTTTCATTCGGGAGGAGAGACAATGTGTAATCAGTTAAGGGAAGAGAGCCAGGTCTCACTAGTTTAAAATGTTACACCTAATGTTTATTTTATGTAAAGGGCATAAGAAAAGAATAAGGAAAGGAGCGTTTGTGTTGACAATCATGATCTTAAGTCTTAAATTCTTCAAGGAAGACTACCCAGTTAGCTGAACAGTAGTGGCTTATCTCTTTAAGTCCAGCACTTTCCAGAGACAAGTGGAACTCTTGAGTTTAAGGCCAGCTTGGTCTACAGAGTGAGTTCCAAGACAGCTACGGTTATACAGAGCAATTCAGTGTCAAAAAGATCACAAAAGAAGAAAAAGGTAGAGTTAAACAAAACAAAACAAAGCAAAACAAAACAAAACAAAACAAAACAAAACAAAACAAAAAAACCCTATTTGCTGATGGAGGCCGTGAGAGTCTGATGGACTCCCGTAATAGAGTCCACAATTTACCGTGGTCTTTTAGAAGTTAGATTATATGTATTTTTCTATCAGATGCAGGAGACTGGTCAGGATAAAAGAAGATTCCATTTTTTAAAAAAAATGATGTCTTACTCTGATTTCTGCTGAAAATTCTGGTAAGGACATTTGGGACAATCTGTATATTTTCTAGTATAAAAACACTATGCTGATAATTTTGCCTAAAATGAAATGACCAATTTGTTTTCTTATAGTGCCTAGTATATTTTTTAGGGGTCTTATTTACTATTAGAAAATGATGGGCAAAAGAGACCCTGAAAGTATAAAAATAATGCAGTGAAATTAATAAGACAGTAATGGTTCAGTGGCCCTAACCCTTTATTAGGAGGATTGATTGTTTTCCTGAATGAATGCCTGGAGGGGAGTGGTAAGAAAATCAATTTTATGTAGGAAACATTCCAGTTTTTAGTATGAAGAAGAAAGGCAAATCAACTGGAGCTAGAGAGATATTGAAAAGGCTTGGCAGAGCTGACTAGAAAAATAAAACAGACTTCGACATCTTTGTGACCTGGGCTATTTAGCCACAGGACTGTTCTCTTGCCTTAAAGAAAACATCAAACTCTTAAAGAACAAAAATAAGATAACTCTCTTAAGGAAAAATGGATGGGACAATTCAGGAATAAATGTAGTTGGAAATGGCAGAGGAAACACAAAGGACAAAATTGCCCTTTATCCAATTTAAAGAGTGAAAAACAACCAGAATTGCTCTGAGATGCTTTGCTGGGAGAAATTTGAAGAGACGAAATTGAAGGTTGAAGTTCTGGCCACAGTTCTCCTGCAAATGGGCTTTATATATTATCTGAGCATATGCTGAGGCAAAGCAGGCAGGGCTGGCTCTTTTGTTGTTTCTCTTAAACTACAAATGCACTTTATCCCTTCCCTTCCCATTTTCTAAGGTTCTGCAGTGATACTAGTACATATACATTATTCTATGTCCAAAGTTACATTTCTGCTTTGGATCAGGAAGGTAACTGCTAGCGTTCTGTTTTCCAGTTTTGCCTCCCCGGTTTACTCTACAGCATTAGCGTGAATCTTCACAAATGTAAATCTCATCATGTCTCTTCCCTAGCCAAAGCCTTCACTAACCCTTCATCAAATACAGCAACACTTTCCAACATCTTTTCCTAGAACTGTCATAGGACAAGAAGAGATATTAAAGACAAGTTGTGGAAAATTCCAAACTGAGATTAGCAAGTGTCTTTGCATTAGGTTTTCCTCTGGGTTTTTAGTGCTGCTGCTCACTGTGGCGTCTACCCAAAGGGGATGGAGTAGGAAGTGTGACGTTTCCTGAGTTTGTTTGGTTATGGGATTCAGTTTCTCACAAGGAGTGCCTTGTAGGATTAGTTCTGAGTACAGAATGCTGTTTGGAAATGTTGGTTCATAGTTTGTAGGGCAAATTTATAAGTAGAGCAAAGAAACACTCGTGGAATGGTTAGACCTTGCCCATCGTTTGTGTGAACGTCCCTGCATTCTCTGCTTGCTTTCTTCTCCATCTCATATTTACTTTGAAACATCCTCAGGTCTAGTCTTCTTGAGTAAAACCTCTTCACCATCTTGGTTTTGGGATAGGAACTGTCTCCTTCCGGTAATTCCCACAGCTCCCACTTTGCATGTACTATCTCGTTTGTAGAGTGATTTACCTGAGAATTTACATAGAGTATCGAGTTGCATTAGAATTTCCAAAGAGGAAAATGAAGGGGGATGACAAAGTTCAGCCAACTCCCTTTATATAAACAGCAGATATAATTCCTTTGTCTTCATTTTGAGATTGAAAACAAAGAAGGAAAATATATTATACAGACAATAATTTGTAAGATGTACAAGAAAAATATTTTTGAAAACAACTTGTAAGGATAAACAAGTACATACTACATGATTACATTAAATTTATGATAGGCACAAAAAGATAAATTAAAATAAGATGCTACATGCAATAAAGCTCTCAAGTAAACTCAAATGCAGTAAGAGAACCCCCATATGCACATAACATGCATAAGCAAAGACTATGCTGGAGAAAAGTATTAAGACATTTTCTACAAGATTAAAAGAACATAGGGATGTGTAGCAATCACACGGACAAGGGATGAGGATTTAGGCTGAAGTAGCTCATAATCCTAAATGTGGGTCCAGAGTTAGCGGAACAGAAGTGAGGTCCGCAAATGTCATGAAGAGATACATCGAAGTACGTGGGAACTGACAGTGCCTTATGCACTAGCAAAATTAACAAAGATTCATTAGTCAAGCCCTATAGAAAGTCTAAAAACTGCATCATGAAAGAAACTTGCAGGAATCTAGGGCAAAATAAAAATTACCTACTAAAATAAAAATATTTCAAGCCAGATGTAGGTTCCTTTAGAACATTAAATTCTTAGTCTTAATGACATGACGTGCGTAATGTTTAGAGGTGATGTTTGGAGCTCAAAGGATTTCTCTCTAGTTTTGGTACTCCTGTCCTAGGCTCTGTACGAGGCTCATTCAGTGCCTGTCCTCTAAGAGGTCAGGATGGACTTTTATGTTGGTCAGTGAGACCCAGGATATTGTTTAACACCCCCCCCCCCACAAGCTTCCCATCACCTCCAGAATGGAACCCTTACCTCACAGAAGCTCTCGTTGATCCTCTCTCCTGCAAGTCTTCATCATTGTCTTTCTCACAACTCCGATTCAGCACACTTCAGAAACACTGGCCCTTTTGCTCCTCAAATACCTCGACCTCCTTCCAACCTTCGTGCAGCTATTGGAGATTTTTTTCCCACAGTGCTCTCTGTTCCTGAGATCCAGCTCTGAACCCAGTGTTGATTTCATAAAGAGACTAGAGACTATCTCCTATGAATTACTCCAGAGACACTGTCTCCCTCTTTCCATGACTATTTTCTTCATAGCTTTTACCTTTCACTTTTTTCACGTATACTTCTTGAGCAGATTGGCTCTAGTTCTCAAGTCCAACACTATGGACTATGTACTTCTAAAATTCCCTGCGCACAGAGCCCACCAGGGAGGATTTACCAGCTGATTCTTTTCTGTAACCTCTCTCTGATTATTAGAGTTTTAATAATATAGAATAAAATGACAATAGTGATCATTATTTGTAGATGAAGACAAATTGTACTTTAGATATTTTTATTTTACAGTTTTACATTTTGTATATTTTCTCCTATAAACCTGTTCATTTTAGAATCTATGTTTTAAGATATCATAAAAGCTTGATAAGAGATAAGTTTGGTGATATATCTTCATATATACCCAGGTTATAGTTAGTAATAAAATATATAATAGTTTATACTCAGCTAGCCATGCTTAAGCAATGGATAATAATTAATATTTATGGTCTCAATGATGACAATAAACATGGTAATTAGCAAGCAAATGTTTGTGCCTGGTGACAGCAGGAATTGGGGAAAGTCTGCTGTTTTCTTTGTTTCATTTCTTTTACTGCTTATCTTTCAGTAAAACCAGTAAAATAAACGCAATGTTTTCTGTTCACAGGTGGCGGTACCTTCACCGTGAATGGTCTAGTATGGCCTCTGAATGTACCTGGAAATAAATGTAATGGACTGAGGTGAAAAGGAAGCCATAATCCGGAGATGAAAGCAGAGACAGCAAATTCAGGAAAAAAAAATGCTAAAAGCCTGAAACTGGAAAAGAGACAGTTTTGTTCCTTCACAAAAAGAGCCCCGCACCTGATTTGCTGTAAAAGAGTCCTACCAGATCCACAATGCTTTATTTAGTAGGCTTTTTAAATTTAAAATTACAGTTTTAGATTTACTATGTTTCCATCATTTAATTAATAAACCATTTGTTTCTATGCTGTGCCAAGCATTGCACTAGCATCTAGGAAAGGACTGAGGACAATAAATAGTTAATATTTTAGGACCAAAAGTCCAAACTTGTCCAGAACTAGTGAAGACAAAGCCAAACCAGCTGTGTCCTCATCAGAGTGGCTCCAGAAAATAAAACCTAAAGTTCCGTTTTGTGCTTCACCTCTGGTAGCGTCTCTGCTTCTGAAGATCGAAGCACAAAAAGGCATCCACTATGGGAAGCCACCTACTTCTTTTTGTTTCCTTTTTGTTGTTTTAGTTCATCATCTCTCTCTTACAGAGAATCAACTTAAGATGATTTTCTTTCTGGGAGATGGTGCCCTGGGCTAGAAGGGTGCAGTAATTCATTACACGACAGTCTCTGCCTTCCCTCTATTTTCAAAATGAGCTCTGGTCTGACTTTTTTTGACCTGCCTCCACTCTGTTTCAGATTTGTATACTCGTGTTTCATGTATCAGTGATGATTCCAATTACACGCTAGGTAACAAGAGTTTAATAAAATGTGGCAATAAATTGTGGAAAGACATCATGCATGGGAAAAAAATGTATTAAGAAATGTGTTCCAGGTAGGGCTTCCAGTATTAAATGACTAATCACTTCCACACATACACACAAAGTGGAGGTTTTACTTTGTGAAACTTGGCCTTTCAAAGCTAGAATGCCAAGCAGTCCCTTCCAGCTGGGTCTCCACCCTGTCAGAAACATGTGGCAGTTGTTTCTTTTTACAGAGAACTTTTTACGTTCTCAGTGGCCCTTCAGCTGGAGGAAGAAGAACATCTTGCTCGGAGCTCACGTTGTGCTGATTTTACTGATAAGTGCTAATAAAAGGTATGGGTGATTGTTTTCAGGAAAGTCTAGTATTTGGAGGGATCAGAAATGAATCCACTTATTCAATATGTAAAATTGGGGAAGGTTCTTACTATGGGGAACATGCTATCTATGGTCATACTAAGGATCACAGGCCCAGGTCTGTGTTTAATGGCACCCCCACCCAAGGTGAGACTCAGAAGTATGGCAAAATCTTTCTCTGGTCCATGTGTAGATGTTAATAGTGTACAGAAAGTGTCTACCATTGCTTTCTCCCTCTCGGTTTTTGTAGCCTGAAGACATTTATCCCCTACAGAGAGACTGCTCCTACCCAGGTTAGCTAATCCTGTCTCCTTGACCAGGTTGTTTATCTGTCTGCAATAACCATAAGGCTTTGTTTGAGTGTATGCAATAACCTTGACACTTTGTTCATGTGTATGCAATAACCCTGTCTCTATTCAGCTCTGCACAATAAACATGCTGTGCTGTTCTCTTTCCATCTGAGAGTCCATTTCATCTAATTCAGTTTTCTTAGTGTGCAAGTGTCTGTAATCTCTTCTTTCTTCTACTGTCCTTAATCAGGTCAAGTTCCCTGAGTTGTAGAAGGACTCAGTATCTTACATGTCTCTTGCTTTTTAACTTTGAGACAGCGTCTCTCTCTGTGTAGCCCAGGCTAATTTCCAGCACATAATGCTGTTTCTTCTCTCGAGTGCTGGCATTACATGTGTACATCACCAAGGCCGAATACCTAAACCTCAGTTCCTTATTGTCAAAGAGGAACAGGGATACATCCTCTACTGAGAAGTTGCAGAATATCAATAATTAAAAAAACAAAAAACAAAAAACAAAAAACAAAAGCTAGATTGCAAAGCATTTAGCCCAGTGAGTAATGCAGGTTCATTGCTCTGTGAGAACACTACTATAAAAAATTCTAATTTAAAGATGTGGATAGAAATTATACTGGCATTTTTAAAATTATTTGTTGGTTGGTCTAAGGATTGGCTCTAATTCATAGAGCTTGTCCCCTGCTCCTGATGTATACTGTAGCCTCTGGAATACTTACAAATAACATTTCCAGGAAAAACATACAACATGTTATTTGGAAACAGAGAAGATGCATGTTTGGCTTTTTGTTGCTATTTCCATGTCACCCTGGACAGTGCTTCATAAGATTTACTTTTCTATCAGTGATAGCATCTACTGGGATAAATCAATCCCTTGATGAGAATGATAAAATACCTGGATAAAGCAGAGTGGGAGAAAGATTTATTTTGGCTTATTTTTAAAGGGTTAGAGTCCATGTGATGGGGGAAGGTATAGTAACAGAAGTGGCCCACAGATGTGATAGGAACTTTGAAGATGTGAGATCTGCCAGAACCTTGAGTGGTTTAAGGTAGTAAGATCTCATTTTGTGGTGATTCATATGTGCTTGGGCCAGGGAGTGGCACTATTAGGAGGTATGGCCTTGTTGGAGTAGGATGTGATCTTGTTGAAGGAAGTGTGTCATTGTAGGTGTGTTTTTTTGAGGTTCTATGCTAAAGCTCCACCCAGAGCAGAAGAGACCCACCTCCTGGCTGCCTAAAGAAGAGATAGTTTTCTCTTGGCTGCCCTGAGATTAAGATGTGGAACTCTCAGCTCCTTCTCTAGCACCATGTCTGCCTGGACGTTGTCATGCTTCCTGCCATGATGATAATGGACTGAACCTCTGAACTGTAAGTCAGCGTCAGTTAAAGATTGCCATTGTAAGAATTGCTTTGGTCATGGTGTATCTTATCCTCACTCCCAGGCCCAAGCATATTCAAATCACCACAAAAGGAGGGGATCTTACGGCCTTAAACCACTCAACCATCACAGCAATGGAAACCCTAAGATACCGTCCCTCTAGTAACCCACCTCCTTTAGCTAGGTGCTAAAGGAGGTATTTCTAACGGTTGCATGACATTACAGAACTGGTTCATCTGTTCAAGCATATCTAGTCTATGGAGGACGCTTTATATTTTAGACATAACACCTTGTGCTTTGAGAGAGTTAGTTTCTCTGTACTTCTTATTCCTCTTTGTACAGTGGCAATGTTGTGGAGTGTAGCTGAGCATATGTTGCAAAATGCCCAGAACAGTGGTGACTAGTTAGTGGTAGAATACTAGGTAGTGATGGGTTGTCAAGTTGGGTTGTAAGTCTGAGAAATGTTCATAAAACAGTTAACCTTTGTCATTAGAGAACAAAGACATAAAGATTACCTTGTATTATAGTTTTGAATTCAGGAAACTGAGATATCAGAATATAGATTTTTTTCATTACTGCACAAGTAATACATAAAGTAGTGAAGTGGGGACTGAAGTTATTATCAATTGTCATGTGCCATTTTTGTGACTAGATCACACTCTGAAAGTAACTACATCCCAGAGACAGAATAGTTTTTCCTAAAGAGCTAGGAGCTTCTACTCCCGAGTAATAATCCTAGGGAACCAACATTGTTGAGTGTTTGATCTGTATATTGGTGATGATTTTATGAGTAACACTTAACATTTAATTCTCAGAACAAACCCCAACGAGGTAGATTACTATGGTTCTCGCTATTTAACACGAGGAATGATCATTTTCTATTGTATTTTCTCAGGGAATTTTGAGATGTCTTTGCCCTGTTGAGTCAGAGATTTGGAAAGGCATTATTGTTCATATATGAGAAGAGAAAGGAAAGAAAGGGACAGGAAAAAGATGGAATATGCCAAGATGCGTGGGAGAGAAGGAAGTCATAACTTATATCATCTTCACCCTTTCTTGTCCCCTTTTCTGTTTTTTTTTTCTTGTTTCTGAGCAGTTTCTCATTCCACTCAGGTGGACTTTGAGGTTGTGTTCTGCCAGTCTCTGCCTTCTGTGGGCTCAGATTCCAGGAAAATACTACCTCTTATGGGTCTAGTGTCCTTCATAACCACTGTGATGACAATGAAGTTAATAACATAATTACCATTAAGAATAAGACTTGTTGAGCTCTGTTCTAGCAGTTTCTACTTTACGCTGATGCTAACAGGAAAGATGTGTGCATAAGTGTATTGTTTAAATTAATATAGTACTTTAGTTACTTTTCTATTGCTGTGATAAGATGCCATGACCAAGGCAACTTAGAAAAGAAAACATTTATTAGTGTATTGTCATACACTAGACAATAGTTTATCAGGATCATGGTTTCAGAGGGGCAGAGTCCATGGTCATCATGGTAGGAGGCATGGCAGCAGTTAGGCAAGGCCTGACACTGGAGCAGTAGCTGAGAGCTGACATCTGATCCATCAGCATGAAACAGCTAACTGAGAATTTTTCAGATTTTATAACGTCAAAGTCCACCCCTGGTGACATACTTCCTTCAGTAATATTATACCTCCTAATCCTTCCCAAGAAATTCCATCAACTGGAGACCAAGTATTCAAACACACAGGTCTGTGAAGCCCATTCACATTTAAACCACTGCACATAGGTGTGATAGTACACTGGAGTATTCTGGGAAGAAGGCAAACGCACATACATTCCTAAACAATTTACGTATATATATTCTTTCATAGTGCCAATTAAGTTGCAGAAATTGTAAAAAAAAAAAAAAGCACCTTTGTGTGAGGGAGAAGAAAAAAAACAGGAAAAATAATTTTTTCAAAATATTTTTGTTTTATCCTTTCTTTACCTGGTCTGTATGTGTGTGAGGGGTGTGCTCTTGTGTGTGGTGTGGAGGCAGAGGATGACTTTCAGGAATAGTTTCTCTTTCCACCATTTGTGTCCTTGGGATTGAAGCTGATGTCAGACAAATATTCAAACATGTGAGCCTATAGGGGCCAGTCTCATTCAAACCACTGCATATAGGCCCGATAGTGTGGGATTCTGTTGTTTCTTCCTATCATGTGTGTTCTGCAGATCAAACTCAAGTTACCAAGCATGGATG
The DNA here is from genome assembly GCF_004785775.1 of Grammomys surdaster. Classification (NCBI taxonomy): domain Eukaryota; kingdom Metazoa; phylum Chordata; class Mammalia; order Rodentia; family Muridae; genus Grammomys; species Grammomys surdaster. Next base: position 16,928,971 of record NW_021604565.1, read on the forward strand.
CTAGCTCCTTTACCAACTGAGCCATCTTGACAGCCTGGAAATTGATTCATTAACGTCTCAGTTCAGAGACTCAGTTCCTCTTCTAGAGCACCAACTTTCTCTTGTTTTCAGTGTTATTTAATAATACTGATATTGTGAATTCCAGTTTATTCTTTTTGGTGAAGTAAGTCAGATGGGTTAGGTGCTAATAATGACAGTGAGATTTAGACTTAAGCTATAGTCATGTGATTTCTAATAAACATTTTATAAGAAATATGGAAAACTCATACACTAGACAATAGTTTATAATGATTGTAGCTTACTGCGTTTCATTGTAATATTTTTATTACGAAAAAATTAAATTTGGCTTTATTTTGATGTATCTGATTTGAGTATTTTGAAAATCTTTGTACCATAAATCATGGGCATTTGCTTTGCCAAAAAGATTCTTCACATACAGAATGATTTAGGAGAGTAGTCTTTGAGTAGCAAATAAATTCTTAAGAATATTTGAACTATGTGTAAATTTCAAACTCTGACTGTATACATGTGTTGCTTATAATAAAAGATCATATTTTATGCTGAGAGTTATACAAGCTCACACCCTGGGTTTTCACATCTGACTTTTACGTGACTTCTTTGTAAGATTTGTGAGTTTAGCTGGATTTTTTTCTTATTTCTGTTTTTGCTTAATAATTCTAGGAATCTGAAAATTGTGAAAACCTCTTATCAGACAAGAGGTTTATAATTCCGTGCATCTAGGAGATGTTCCTAAATCACTTTCTTGTCTGACAAGTCTTTACCCTATTTGAGAGGCAGACTGTCAGCCATAAACAGTACGTCTGAGCTTCATCCTTGAGTGTGTAGTGACAGTGTGGCTTTGGGCCAGTCGATAACTTCTGAGTTCTTTACCAGTGTAGTGGATCACGTGACTCTTGTAGAAGATTCATGAACATTTCCTAAAGAAGAGAAGAATGGTAGAGCAACCATGCTGTATGATAACAACATTCATTTATCTCATTGTCTACATAATTAGAGCTAGGGCTTGCCTTCCCCAGGGATGAAAATTAATGGAATTTCTGTGATTAGAGAATCTTCAGTTGAAGAATTTAAGGGCTGGTGAGAGGAAAAAGAGAGGTTACAGAACAAATCTATGGAAAATGCTCTGCTGAAGACTGTTCCTGAGGAGCCACTTGCATAGCCAGGTCTACTTGTTCAATCCAGTTCACACCTTCCCTCCACTTTAGGCAGTGGTAGTCACTTCTGCCCAAGACAGTACCCTTCCTGATCATTAGGACCTAAGATGGCTTCCTGTACTATCAGAAACCAGGAAGTAGCCAATGGAGGCAGCCAAAATCATTGAAATACTTCAGGATCATCAATCTGGAGATGGAAAAGGCAGTATTTTCACCACTGCAGGCTGCTGCCAAGACTAGAGGTCCTTTTATGCAAAAGAGATCAGGAACTCTGTGATTGGAGAATATGAGTTATGAAGGAACGAGAATCTTTTTAGAATGTACTACACACTAGCAACTATTTAGAAATTCAAGTAAGATGTCTCTGTTTATAGAAATATTATGTGACCGTGATCTTGTTTCTCATGTGTTTGGTTTTGAGGATGAGAACCCAAGCTTCATACGTGCTAGGCAATGGCTTCCTGGGCTACAATCTCAGATCCCAAATTATTATTTTTAAGAGCTTAGAAAATACAGAGGGAAGAAGACAGGCCAGCGATGAGCAGATTAGAGGTTATCGCAGTTGGCATTTGGGTGTCGTCCTCCGTCACCTTTTATTATTAACAGATTGATATCAGAAGTGGCTCTACAGGGTTCAGACCTCGCAAACCACTGGGAATTCTGCTCTTTCCATTTGACATCATCTTTCTGTATTGTTTCAGCTAGAATCAAAGAGATACTAAAATTTAAGAAATTATGATTTGACTTTTATTTTTTAAACTTACTAAGAAAGTTAAGGCAAGCTAGATGATAGGTTGCTTTTTTTGTTTTGTTTTTTTTTGTCCTAGAGAAAAATAGAAATGGAGCTGGAAATTTTCAGAATTAAAAAAATAATTCTGAAGATTAATTCTCAAATATGTAAGTCCATGAAGCACATACTCTTTCTATTTATTATATAAATACATTTTATTGACCTTTGCTTATTTTATAACACTGTTTTAATTACATTTCTCCCTTCCCCTTTTTCCCTCCGAATTCTCCCATATGCCTCTCCCTGCTCCCCTTAAAATTTATGGCCTCTTTTTTCATCAAATATGTGTTTGTATATACACATATATTCCCAAATACCATCTATTGAGTTTATATAATGTTACTTGTACATATGTTTTTGCAATATCACAAGCTGTAAGCATAATTGTAAGAATCCGGGCGCGATTTGGACAGAAAACACAGGCCGATCTGGTTCCACAGGAGGGGGTTTATTTAGGGAGGGGAGTGGGAGAGAGAAGCGGGGGAGATGGGGGAGGAGGCAAAGAGAAGAGGAAGAAAGTGAGGTTGGGGCAGTCTCAGTTATTTAAGTGGGTGATGACGTGTAACTTCCCAGGTGCAGGTGACCGAGACAGGTGAATCCTGGGAGTGGTTGCCTCAGTAACGATGCAGGAGTCTCCTGGCCTCTGGCCCCTGAACATGACGTCACTGGGTTCAGACTTATACTAACAATGATTCCCCACCAACGTTGTTAGTATTCTGTCTAAACTCCACCTCCACAGTTATCTGGCAACAGCCAGGTATGCTCCTCCCCACAGCTACCTGGCAACAGCCAGGTAGGGGCTGTTTGCCGGCTTCTTCTCTTGATCCCTTGATCCCTTGCCTGTAGCTTCTCTCTGCCCCCCCTGCCCTTCCCTTCCCCCTCTCTCAACGTAATCATGGCTGGCCTCTACTCCTCTACCTCTCTGTGCTCTCTCTCTCTCTCTCTCTCTCTCTCTCTCTCTCTCTCCCTCTCCCTCCCCCTCCCCC
>NW_021604565.1:16932321-16994486 GCF_004785775.1 Grammomys surdaster
CCCTCCCTCCCTCCCTCCCTCCCTCCCTCCCTCTTTCTCTCTTCTCCCCATCATCTTCTTCCGTTTCTCTCCCCACTTTTGCCCTCTACCCTAAATACGCCCTCCCCCACCACCCCCAGTGGAACCATTTGGTCTAGTGTTGTCTGTTCTAAGCTGGGCGCCAAAAGTCTAACAAACATAGCTGCCCAAACATGGCTGAACAAGGAGGTAGTTATCTGGAGGGATATTTTCTAAAGATACCAGGGGACTAATATGGAAGGCAGATGCTTCTATTATTTATAATTCAGAAGGGAGAAAGCCAGAAAGCCAGTCTGCCTGCTTAACTGAGTATAGATGAGAAGGGACACACTGGGTGACATGCAGAGGCTTCTGTGTCAGTTTTGGGGCAGGCGATGGTGGTGCACTGAGTGAGAGCTGGGCAAAGCTTTCTCTGGGAAGAGAGTTTTATCTGGTGTCTGCGGGATACCTGAGGTCTGTCCAGGAAAAGTTCAAGTAAGAAGAAAACTATATCAGGACAAAAATATGTTGGCTCTTCCCAAAATTGGAGTGGTTGGAGCTTACTGGTCACTGGAGGTGAACCTTTGCAAGTACTGTCTCTTCCATGCTCTGTGTTTTTAATGCCATCTCAGAATCCAAAAATTGCTGCCAAGGGATGGAACATCCAAGTACTATTGGAAATAGAAATTTAAATGGGTCTAAAATGGGAAAAAATGTTAAGGAAGTAAATACAAAGAAATGAAATATCTGTGAAGACAAATGCAAGAGAGAGATGGAAACAGGAAGGACCGTGAAGGCCAAGCCAAAGGCCTTCTCTTTAATTTCCAGTGTTTATTTGGAGGATAATCTGAGCACACTCCCGAGTCTCAGGCTGCCTCCCTGAAAAGACCGTTTTTACATATAACTCTTTTCACTCCAAAGACAGAAGCTGCTAGTGCTCTTGTTTCCCCCAGAGTGAATTGCCAGCATCTTATTCACTGGTTTCACAAAAGAGCTGGAACTTCACCCAGGCTCCTGAATCAAATTAGCTTTCAGAACCATTTAAAGTTCTTCCGTTCTATTAATTCAGCAGACAATCAAGTTGTTCACTTGTTGACTTTTATTCACACACACTCCATCAAATCAACTATCAAAGAGAGATACCTATTAGTTGTTAATTTCATACGTTAGATAGGAATCCCAGAACTCCTGTTTATACCTGCGCGATAACCTTCTAATCTTTGCCAGGGTCTTACTAACAGCAGCGTTAACTGCTGTGCCATCTATCTTGATTAACAACACTGAGACTCCGAGAGACGCTCTGTGCCTGATAAGCCATGCAGTCCAAACTTTAAGGATGCAGGGAGCACTACAGAAAATTCACTTCAGCCACCAGCCTCACAAAGCGCCTAAGGTTTCTTCACATCAGGCTTAAAAATTATTATTTAAAACACACAAGGAGAACATGCTTTACTGAGGAGTTTCCAATTAATAATTGGTGACACAATTCTTTACAATGCTTTTTATCTTGTATTTCACATCCTCTGGTTTTAGAGATTTAGAAACAGAAGTTCTTTTGCTTTACACTGAATTGTAAGTAAAGTAATGGATCATAGCCACTCAGTAAATATGTATTAACTTTTAAATGTGTGATTAACACCTACTAGGTATGTAAAGAATACAGAAGATTGTTTTAAACACTATAGACTCTCATGTATTTGAAATTATAGTAGGATCCTCCTAAGTTGGTTTTAAGAACTCTCTCTCTCTCTCTCTCTCTCTTTCTCTCTCTCTCTCTCTCTTTCTCTGTCTCTCTGTGTGTGTGCATGCGTGTGTGTGTGTGCATGTGTGACAAACACAGAGAGATACAGAGATGAAAGACAGAGAGACATAGACAGAGTAAGAAACAGAAAACAGAGTAGGGAAATAAAGGCCCATATGGTAACTTTCAGGTTACTTAAAATCCATTTTTAAAAATATTTTTACTCATGTTTGAATGTTTTGCCTGTATGTATATACCATGATTGCTCAGTGCATGTGGGAGCCATGAATCCCATGGAGTGTAGTGACAGATGTTTGTGAACCTCCATGTGGAGGCAGAGGAACAAACCCAGGTGCCCTATAAGGGAAACAACTGCTCTTAGCTACTAGGCCATATCTCCAGCCCCACTTACACTGTTTATAAATCAGCTTTTTCAGAGTAACATGGAGACAAATACTGTGGGCCATTTGCTAAAATTAATATGAGTCTTGTATAAAGAATCCTTCAGATATCAGCAATGAAGTTCACAGAATGGAACACACTGGCATGTCTAATATGATCTCTGATGTGGCCCATCCCTAGGCACACACAATGAAGTAAATGAGGAGGATTGAGTTCATATGTTACCTGTGAGGACTTTGTATCAGCATGTTTTAGATACTGTAATAAAATATAATGTAGGTTAAAGTAAGAACTCAGTGGTTCTTCATACAGATATTCACACTTGTTTTCCAATTCCCTACACAAATGAGTCCTTATTCTAGTTCCGAAGCCAGAGTCACTCTCCAGATTGCAGCTCTGGGTATCTCCAAACACACATCCCAGTGAGCCTTCAAGAGGAGCAGGTCTCATTTGATGGTCATTGTCAATGTTCTTCCACCTGCACCATCTGTGCATTTCACCGGCTGCTATCACAACCATCATTTCTAAAATCATCCGAGAATCCACCACAAGCTTGTCATTGATCCCTGGCAGTTTTCTCTCTAGAAGTTTCTCTTCGGACTATTTCTTTTCTACATTGCCAAGTCAATTTCCCCGGATTAATCCTGCATTCTATCCCGTTCTATAGAATGCAATGCATGCCTATCTACTTTCCCTAGACTTTGATCTTCTCTAATGTATCTATGGCTGTAGATATTCTTTCTCCCTCTTTTGGAGATGGAATCTTGCTATGTTGCCCAGATTGGCTTTGAATTTCTGGATTTAAGAGATCTTCAACCTTCAGATTAGCTAGGGTTACAGGTGTGAGACAGGACACCAACTTATTGATTACCATCATGAAACTGCTTTATAATGATCATGCAGTCATTACTGCTTAACATGATTCACAGTTCATTTTAGGAGCAACTTTAAGACCCTTTAATTTGGTATTCTGATTCTTGACAACTTGATCAAAATTCCCCTTTTATTTTGATTCCTCCTCATGTGGCTTCTTCCTCTGTTTATTTCAATGGCTTCTTCATTTTGTGACTTTGCTCATGAACATTCCTTTTTTCTTCCAATTCCCTTCTTTTATATATTTATGAGTTAAAATATGATATTTTACTTAAATCCTCCTTTCCATCCTCCCTTCCTTCTCCCCTCTTCCCTTCCATTCACTTCCCCTCCCTCCCTCCCTTCCTCCCTTCCTCCCTCCCTCCCTCCCTTCCTCCCTCCCTCCCTCCCTCTTTCCCTCCCTCCCTCCATCCCTTCCTTCCTTCCTTCTCTTCTTTCTTAAAACAGAAGAACTCATAGGCACTTAGAGTATCTCATGGTCTAGGAGAAAAAGGCAATAAAATAATAGGATCTAACAAATATAGGACTAGAGACAAGGAGTCTCTACTCCTTGGCTCACTTGAGAACTAAACATGGACCATATTCTGGGGGATGCAGCTACTGTGTTAAATCTCCAAGTATGATGAAGAACTGTCTGATCACAGCTTCTTGAACTCTTTCAGCTTACAAACCATTTTCACCAAAGACATGTTTTTTACATGACCCAAGGTATATTGGTATACAAATCAAGTATTTACTGATACTATATTATAAATAAATCATCATAACACAATTATTTGGTGTGCATATAATCTACCATTTTTTAAAGAAAAAAGAAAAGATTCATTATTAATTGGAAGATTTACTTCCTTATTTTTACACAAAGTTAACCTTGACTGAATATTTGATAACACAGGAGATAGTAACCCTCAATATTTTTCAAGGTTTATCAATATTTCAATTTTTAAATTATCAATACAGGGAAGGTTACTTTGCATAATTACAATGTACAATATAGGCAATTCCAGAATTGTCAGAAATTCTGTAGTATTACAAAATTCTTTTAACATTAATAAAACAAAACAACAAACTTCAAACAGCTACCAAAGCAGAAATATATAAAATTAATCATCCAAAGATATATTAAAATGATACACACCGAGAAATGTTGGTATAAAAGTCTAGGATTTTCTGTTATGAAATTAACCACTGTATTTCCATAAGAATAGGAAGCTCCACTTACTTAAACCTGCCTGGAATTTGTGCCAAGGCAGTGTAGGCTGTGTACTTTACACTGCGTGGTGTGATGCAGGGAAACCGCCTGTAACGTGTCTAGGAGCTGGGCTGCAGTGGAGATACTTGGTGTTATCATGGGGCCGGGTTGCAGTGGAGACGTGCGGTGCTTTCATGGGCAGTGCTGGTAGAAGCATCTCAGACATATCTTTTTGAGTTTTGAATTAATTTCTAACTGTTGCTCATTCAGAAAGTTGCACTATTGAAAAAAATCTTTCAAGTTTACCACATCCTACTATGCAATTCTCTCTGTGGGGTAGGACCCATAATTGTATGAAGTTGGGGTCTAGAAGAAGGTAGCTGCTGAAGAAAGTCTTTCCAGGTTCCGGAGCTAGCATGATTATAGGCTGGCTGAAAAACGAAGTGTTCAGTAAAGCCACCAGGAGTTATATGCCACATAAATTCAGGAAGCAGCAGATGGAGGACTTATTTTGCCTGCCTAAAACTTTAAAACGTGTCTTATGGGTGTTGGAAATCACAGCTGAGTTTTAGCCAAGAAATGACATGGCCAGACTTGTGTTTGAGATACATCAAATAGAACTATTATTTTGAGGACGAAAACACCATATCCAAGGGCCATAGATTGGAAATATTAACTATTCTGGGTGTGAAAGATTAAAAGGAGGGAAACAAGTGGCTAGTATTGGCAGCATTCCAACTTCTATTAACTGGTATTAATTGGTGTTAGGGATTGGGGAGAGGAGGGATGAATAGAAACATGAATAAATAGTGACGTAGTTTTTATGAAAGGTTGGATGTTGGTAAAGCAAATAGATTAGAAAAAATTAATGCACTGTTGGACAGCAAGCTTTACTAGTCATAATAATACTTAGTATGGAAATGGCTGATGCTTAGTAAACTGTTTACCTAAATTGTCAATTTCCTCGTGTTTCTTAGTTGAACTTTTTGAGATATATATGTGCTATGTATATGTTCTATACATGTGTGTGTGTTTCTATTGTGTCTTGTTTTCTACTGTATGCAGAATGAAAGCAAAAAAAGAGGTGTAATATTTCCCTTTGTATGTTGAATTTTCTCGGAAGAGTTTGTGAAGAATCAAGTCAGAAAGGTTCCTGAAGATGTTTTATCTAGAAACCTAGCATCTGTACTGATTGTTGAAAATTCACATCCATATAAAACTTCCATGGTGCAAGAGGAACAGGATTGGTGGGAATTAAGATGAAGAAGAGATTAAATGTAAGCTTTAATGGTATTGGTTGGGTGGCAGTGGGTGAAGTTGAGAATGAAGACGGGTAGAGACTCGGGGGCTTGCAGGGGAGCTCAGTTACTCACCTTATTGACAGGGCTGAGGAAGAGGAACTACAGACAAGAGATAAAGAAAGAGGAGAAAAACACAGGAGACATGCTTTCTTTTTATTTTAACCTCCTTCCTGAGTTCCTCAAACATCTTGGACATTTTAAGGAAGACAGAAGGATACAAAGTTTCTTGTTATCTTTCTTATTCTTCACCACACACCAGTCTCATCAGATTAAGAGGGCTTTATTGGGCCATGTGTACTAGCTTAGGAATTTACCCTTGTAAGTTGATGTGCTATTGGGCCAAGCTTTCTTTCTTTATCTTGTCATTACCTTCAGAAAGATGTAATTCATAAACCATTTAAGGGTTCTTTTATAAGTTTTTCTTGCTCCGATTTTACACAAACCCCTAAAAAATCTTACCACTTTTGGTAATTATTGGAGAGTAAATATTGGGACAGTATCACAAACATTTGTAAAACCAAATCTCTAGGAGAGCACTGCACTGGAATATCAGACCCCAACCTTGCTAATGCTAAAGTGAAATTATCCATTTGGTCTTGTCAAGTGAATGTATCCATTCGGTTTTGTCTGTTACAGGCATCCACTTCTCAGTTCTTCACAGGGAGAAGAAATTATATGAGAGCAGGACTTGGACAACTCTATCTTTCCTCATTTATCACAGTACTTCTTTATGGAACATATTACTCTATATCTTATTCTTATGTAAATGTATTATATCTTTAGTTATTTCTGCCTGTCTACCATTACTTCCATTACATTCTGGGGGCTTTGCTAATTTTTAATTGACTAAAGGTGTTTTTACTTTTAGTGATGCACCCAGGTCATTGGAGAGTTTGAAAGGTTCGGACAACCTGTAGTATTTTAACTTACAGGTGACAAAAATGAAATATTAGAAGCGAGAATGGATAGCATTTTGTGTGATGAGTATAATTGTGACTTGAAGTCAAAACCAAGATGTGATAGTATTATACCCACTCTCCCAACTCAGAGTCTCTTTCCACACACTTCCCTAGCAATGTAGCTGGGTGCTTCTAAACTTACTTCACTAGATTCTGTGGATATTACTGCTTTTGAGGTCTATGTTTCAATGCACAGAGATAAAATGTCACATTTTTAACATTTATTTGGAGGGTAATGGTGAGAGAGTTCGAAAGCCCATAGAGAATATGCAATGTATTTCTTACTTTTGAGATATGTCTTGATGATCTGCAATGAAGGAATACCCCAGTTCTTTCAGATGTTATCTCTTTATGTCTATGTTTTCTTTGAGTACTTGAAATACTTTGGTTTATTGGTGCATAAATCCTATTCACAGCATCTTTGTTAGTTTAATAACAGTAATGATCTTCCCCAATGGCAAGAAACACTTAAACAGCAAGAGTCATTTAGATTCCCCCCCCCCAAGAGTGTTTCTGCAGTGAATATAGATTTTTGGACATGGACTTTGAGAAAAATACAAATGATTTGAATTGCAGATAAAATGAATTTGAATGAGCACTACGAAGCTAAAACTGAGTACTAAGACTAACCAATGGGCACAGCTGGCAGCCAAATACCCTGGAATTGAGCCAATCAGGCCACTTCCTGTTTTTATACATAGGGACTCACGTAACAACTGAAATTTTTACTTACATTTTCAAGTTGTAACTTGATTTTTTTCTATAAGAAAAATAAATGTAATATTGTGGTATTAACCTTTTAGAGATTCTCAAAGATAGTATGCCGTCTAGCAGCTTGTTAGTTTCCCATTACTGTTAAATATAAGGCAGGATTACCATCCTTAAGTTCACAATCCGGTGAAGATAATGTGAAAGTTAAAATCCTGAGATAAGCAATATTAAAAATATACCTGAGATGTCAAGAGCCAGTTTCCATACTTCAGAATAAAGTTTACATTTATCTTAATAAAATATTAGCTTAACTTCTTATGATTCAGTAACTACCCCTGATTTCCTGTTAAATGCCAGGGAAATGGAGTCATTTTGAGTTCTTGGTCCATTTTGTGAAGAGCTGATAACTTTTGGAAATGTAGACGAGGAGGAGAGCTTTATCGACGGAGCTGGGTGAAATGCATTACGTCATATCATAGCCATCGGGGCCAGTGGAGTGCGGTCATAGGGCCGAGGCCTGAGTACGCTGCAGGAGCCGGTGGGGTGCGGTCACAGGGCCGAGGCCTGAGTACACTGCCTTCTCTTCTGCTCTAACGCCAACAATCACAGGAGACAAAACATTACTTCTATTCGCTGGATTTTTGGTGTTTATGATTGTAGGTGGGGTCCCCAATCTGACAACTGAATCTGAAGTTTCTTGTCTTTGATATCTATCTTTTAATACATCCCGATTTTCCCAGATCTTTTGATAGAGGCATTTTAAGTTTGAATTCCAATGTAACGGTTTGCCCATGGCCTTCCCTGTGAACTGTCATTTATGATGCCCGCTTTGCTCGGCACAAATGCTAATGACTTCAGCCTCCTGCTCTAGGCAGGGCACTCAGACTACCTTTCTAACATTTCCTTCCTGGAAAATAACATTGAGTAGATTTTTTCCCCTTTGGCTTCAGTTATTTGATTTGGCAAGTACGTTGTTTAAATTTGTTCTCTCCTGTTGAGAAGACAGGAATACTGTGCACAGTTAGGAAAATCTGTTTTATGCCTTTAATAATTTCCCCTTGCGTCCATGTATGGGTGCTGATCGTGGATATTCGATGTGATATTCCAAGCATAAATGTTTGATTTCCATTGGAAAAAGGTGATTTATAAGGTTTTTACCTGTAAATATATCAGTATTGTCTGTAATGTATTGTCCCCTCTAGGGGACCTGGTCCATGAAGCAGCTCTGTGCTTTTCTTTCTGTTTCAAAATGTATTTACTTTGTCGTTGTCGTTGATGAATTTCGCACTGCTCAAAAACACTAAATAAAACTTTCTTTTCCTGCTTCTCAGTATGTCTTTTGATAAATGAAAATCATGAAACCGTTACTCTAAGAAGCTTCCTTTTTAAAAAATTCATCCCGTCCAGTAATGAGCACTTTTTAGTTGCAATAATTTTATTAAGAGTGTAACACTGCAAAGCATCAAGGGAGTACCTCAAAGCTGTCTCTTTGTTTGACAACCACAGACTTATTCCCTAGAGCATAGCTGGTTCTAAAAGGGAAAACTTTTATTTGCTATGGGGAGTTATGAAAGAAAGATTTTTTTCTCTCTTACAATACATCCTGACCAGTTTCCCCTCCCTCGACTCCTCCCAACACCCCCCCTTCCTTCTCTCCAGATCCACTCCTCCATTTCTCTTTGGAAAAGAACAGGCCTCTTAGAAGATATTTTATGCTCATGTGACAAATTTGTACATAGTGACCCAGAAGTTAAAGTTTCCCATTTATCTACAACTATGAAACTGGTTCAGACTTGGGTCTCTTCTTCCTGGTACAATGTATTTTGATGCTAACATGGTATTGAATGGTGGTGAAATACATCGAAGAAAGTGAGTTTAGTGACTCAGGAGACTGAGTTTGGAGGCCTAGAATTGTGCCTTCTACTTTCCATATGCTTGGTCTCCTAGGTTTGTACATGAAGTTATTATAAACATAAGTTTGAAAAAACCCTTCATGTGGTGCCTGTGACACACAACACGAATCAACAGATGTTAACGGTCTTCCTTTCATAACTCCCCATAGCAAATAAAAGTTTTCCCTTTTAGAACCAGCTATGCTCAAGGGAATAAGTCTGTGGCTGTCAAACAGACTTAGAGCTGTCTCAAAGTTAAAAATGAGTGAAATAATAATTATAAAAAGTTAGAAAAGAATCCAAGCTGATTGTGAAAATTACATAAAGTACCATATATAAAAATTATCTGTAGAAACAGAACAGTAGGCAGGTATCTATTTGTGTGTTTTGGTATTATGACAGATGCTCGTAATATTTATTACGTTTATCATAAAATATGTGATTATCTTCATCCCTATTTCACACAAGGAACAGAAAATCATATAGGCAAAGCCACTTGCCCAAGATGGAGCATTAGCTAAGCTGAGAACCAGGACTCAGTCGTGTGATCACATTTTAGAGCCCACATTCCTAACGACCAGTACATACTGTGCTATAAAATCTCGCTATTAATAAGGTCAATTCACTGGGACTGGAGGGCCGTTCAGTGTTTAGAGAACTAATGGCTCTTGCAGAAGACTCAGGTTTGGTTTCAAGCACCGCATGGTGGTGCACAACCATCTACAACTTCAGTCTCAGGGGTTCTGACACCCTCTCTCTGACTTCAGAGGACACCGTGGATGCATGCAGTGCACACATATCCATGCATGCACTCTTTTGGCCTGGATATGGCCTTAGGGTATATATCATCACTGTTAAGCGATTTCACTACTAATTTTTCTCTGGTATTTATGATATACTTATTTTTGCTTGCTTTAAATCTAGTCTATCACAAGGAGACCTCAAAGTCAGATGAAATGGCTCAAATCACACAAAGGTGTAGTTTTTCTCTCATAAAACAATAGGAAAAATGAATCATTAGAGTCATTCAGAAATCTGGACCAATAGGTGTGCTCCATTAGGGTTAACTCTTTCTTTCCGGGATTGCAGGTCAATAAGGGCTTGGTCATTCTGAGTTTGAATTTCTGTATGTGGGCATGGCAGATATCATTCCATCTGTATTGGAATGATCATTGGGACATAATAAAATGATTGCTTGCATCTAGGTCCTAAAATCATGTAAATTTCTGTCACCAAGACATCCCTTCCCTAATGCAACTGTATTACCAGAGAAAAATAGAGACTGGATTCTCATAGACAGTTGACAGTTTCTGTCTTAAAAAGGATTTAGATTTGATTTATAGAACAAAGAGAAAACACTCTAGGGATTTAAGTCACATGCTGTCAGCTGGGCTGGGAGATGGTTCAGAAGGTAAGAGCACTTGCTACTCAAGTGTGAGAATCCATGGTGACCGGTAACAGAAAGACCATTAAGGCCTGTTGGTTGGTCTAGCTCCAGGTTCAGGGACATATCTTATCTCAAGGGATTAAGGCAGAGTAATAGCACAGAAAACTCAGTCTCTCCTTTTGGCCTCCTTGTATGCATAGGATTGCATAGCCACCTCCACACACATACACATATCAGACATATTTACATGAAAACATGCACATGAAAATGATTAAATTAAGCATCTAAGTTGACTTCTGTGAACGTATGTGTATAGGTGCCTGTGGAGGGAAGAGAAGGGAAAGGGTATTGGAGCCCTTGGAGCTGGAGTTATATGCAGTTGTCGCCTGTCCACTATGGGTGCTGGGAATCAAACCCAGGTCCCTTGCCACAGCAGCAAGTACCCCTAAGTCCTGAGCCATCTCTCCAGCCCAGATCACACTAATCCTCTTGTGAATCTCTCTTCTGAATCTCTCGATTTTTACGAAGAAGTATTTCCCGTTCGAAGAATCTCTCTTTAAAGCTTTGCAGCTCTGCTCATGAATATATTGCGGTTCTCTAAAACACACAATGCAGCTCCTACACTTAGTACATCATTAATTTGGAAGAACAGAAACAAATACCCTTAGTTCTGTACTCGACGGTCCCTCGCTCCCAGTGGAACTTGTCAGTTACATTAATGGCTGATGGCGGCGGGTTCGAATTCGGACCCCTGTGCTTTCTGTACCAGCCGATGGGTTTGCAGCAGGGCAGACGGCTTTGCTTGCTCAGTGTAAATGACTGCTCCTTCATCACTAATTTAAAGATTGTATTTGGAGATAGGGTAATAGATGGGGCACTATATTTTACTCAGTTTACATTTACTTCCAAAATGCTTGCGTTCTATAAAATGTGTTTCAAACCTTTCTAAGAGGACAAAATAGACACTCTCTAAGCAGTTTGCAAGACGCAGATCATTATCTCTTACAGAGGAGAGGGAAGAAGAAAGCTGTAAATAATAAGTTCTGAATAGGAATGACACAAGCTGCCTAATCAATGTCTCCCAGAACTAGCAAGTGACACCTCTTTGTTTTTTTTTTTTGCAAATAAAAACCTCCTTACCATCACAATATAAACCATTATCTCTGCAGGCAAGGTATATTTAGAAATGTACAAAATGTACATTTCCTGCCAGCCTGGAGATCAGTAGGGGAGATCTAAAGTCATGCAAATATTACAGTAAATGCAGGCAACCGATTTCTAATTATTCCATATCAGCAGATTTGTGAGGAATATAATTTATTAAAAAAAGAGCAGTTTATGATCAGCGGACCTTGGTTATGACTGTTTAGGAATTCAGTGCATTTTGATCTAATCACAAAATCAAAATATTCATGAAACACAATGATATCTCCCCAAAGCAGCCGGGCAGCCATTAATTTTGAAATTCGGGTAATTTATTAACACTTATCTGAAACTGTAAAAGCTTACCTCTGTGTTTGTAATACGGAGAAAAGTGAAAGCAGTTTTAAAACTGATTCCTAATGATTTATAATGGTTTGCTGTAATTTGAGCCAGAAATTCAATTAAAATGTATGTCTAGTTTTGTTTCAAGATCTTTAGTTAAAAATTCTATTAAAATTCGATTTCCTTCTTGCATTAAATGTATCTGTTATCTGCATATACAAGAAATATAAGAAAATTCTATCATTTATTCCCCGGTCTCCATAAATGCTTTTAAAAGCATTCATTTTATTTCATAATTCTCCCATGGTAGCCTCTGCAGTTTATGTAGAGTGGAGGAAGAATTACCACGTGTGCCATTTTCTTGCTTAGGAAAGACATCCGACATAGAATACTTTAGGGACAAGCCAAGCGATACATGGTAGTTTATCAAACTAACAAAGACAGTGAAAAGACACATTTGACTCCAAATTATTAACTTAATGGGATGTCTCTGGGGTCATTAAAAACACATACTATTCCAGAAATACATGCAGAAGTGGGCCAAATGTGGGAAGTCAGAGTTTCAGTGTTCCCTGAAACAATACAAATAGATTAAAACTTTGAAGACTTTCTCCTAGGTACGAAATGACTTATTTTTTTAAACACAATGGGATTGATGAGTTAGGTGTAGAGGAGTCCAGTTGATTCTTCCTCTGTGTTTTCTTATATTATGGCAAATCTTCCAGTACTTATGAAATGCGTCATTAAAATACCTGTTCTAATTTATTTGGTCAGAAGAGTTTGTGATCTAAAATGGTAATGAAGTTAATAACTTAGTCAACATAGTGATGACTGTGTGAATTCCTGAGTATTTCAATCGTCTCGATTGTGTGCATCGAACACCGGTACCGTTGTCCGTGTTTTGCTGCAAGTGGTTGCAAAGGAGACACAAGTCTCATAAAGTCAGTGCAAAAGTAAGTGGGACGATCAAGAAGTATCGGGGTGTTGTTTGTGCCAATCTACTTTCAGTTTGATGTGGTAGGATGAGGGGTGTGTGAGAGTAACAAGTACCTCATAAAGTGCAGTTTATCAAAGATGATTGATAACCGGGAGGGGCATTTTCCTCTGTAGTTCCCTTGTTCTTGAAAGTTATACGGCGTGGTCTTGCTTGTGTTCTGATAGTGAACCCGCGGCAGAGCACGGTGGAGGAGGATGGAGAGCGGAATGTCCTGAACATCATCAGAACACAGAGAGAAACAAGAGAAAACCCAGACACCCGAGGAAAGGAGCACAGAGAGAACAAGAAGGTAAAATGGCTGAGTGAGCTAACAAGCTAAGCCGAGACAGTGTTAACTAGAGGACCGGGACTAGGAAAGCCGAAGGGGAGAAAGGACTAGAAAGGACCAGAGGACGGACCTACCTGCAGAGCTTCTAAGGGTGTTCGGAAGTTCTGTGTGCACAAACTATGGTCATTTAAAGGGATCCATCTTCTTAACCAGAACCCACTGAGATTTCCCATCAGCAGTAGCCAGTGAGATTCTGTTTTGCTCTCTCAGAGTCTGACTTCATCAGGAGACCTGCACTCCACACCATGAGCTGAGTTGGGATGATCAGTGTCTGGAAAGTTCTATTGGATGGGCTTTGTTGATAAAAAATGGAATTCAGTCCGGAGGCCAGAGCTATGCTGCAGGCAGGTGCCAACAGAAGAGGTAGGTGGGCAAACATGTTCCCCTTGGGTAGTATGTTGGTGGAGGAGCTTTTATGCTTCTAACTTTCATTCGCTAAGTAGGGATGACTGTGAATGGCTTTGAATAAGATTATCTAAAGCAAGGCTGGGAACAGTGGTATATGGCCTGGGAGTAGGTGGTAGTAAGAAAGGCAGATAATTGAAAAACCCAGAAATCCCAGTGTATCTCAGCTGCTAGGATGGTCTCCCAATAAAGGAAGGATAAATGAGAGGCAGAGAATCGTGTAGTACTATTGGGGGAATATCCCAAGAGGTGTGTTCCTTTGGATTACCTAGGCAGTATATTGACCCCTCACTTGCTTTCTGCCTTGGGCCAACTGATCACCTCCGTGTATGTCATTAAGAGTTAGTGTGGAGGGATAGAGAGATGGCTCAGCGATTAAGAGTACTTTCTACTCTGCAGAGGACCACCAAGCTTCCTCTACGGCAGCTCACAATTACTCTTACCTCATTACCAAGGCATTCGATCCCCTGTTCTGGTCTCTTCCGACACTGTGAACATGTGGTACATCTGCACATATGCAGGCAAAACACTCATAACTTAGTATTACTAAGCTTTCCATGGGTCAGACTGGTTACCCAGAATGGCATTTTGATATAACCACAGTGTCTAGATTTAAGGTTTGCCAGTATATACCACCTTTTTAAGAAAAGAAAAAAAGCATTCTATACTTGGAGGTGGGTAGTACTGGGAATTCTATATTCCTGTGAATTCGAGTCCAGGTTCTTAATTAATCGTTCAGTCATGTTACTGATGATGAAAAGGTTTGGGGGCTCCTTGTTCGATCACATACTAGCCCTATCCCTGGAGGAGAAAACTGGATAAGAAACTCTTGAAAGCATTCGCATTGCTCATTCTAGATTCTGAAGTGCAATAGACTGTGATTTTCTTGAGGGATAACTGAGACATGAACCCCATACCTGTCAAAAACAGATAGGTAGCTCTCAGCAAAGGTAGCATGGGAGCTTCCCTTGAAAGTTCTACATAGCAGCTGTAAGAAGAGTATATCTTCTCACAGAAATGGAGTCAATGGAGATCAGACAAAAACCTCACAGGTAACCAAGGTTAATAATGGGTGTGGCCAACAGAAAAGGCTGCCAGGCTACCTTTCCCCTCAATTTTTTCTCTTCTTTCTGACCTCAGAATAAAATGAAAATTTATATACACGAAGCATAGAACTTTCTGAGTCCTTAGTCTTTTTGTTTGTAAGAAATTGTCTCTGTTAATTAAACTTCTTCCCATATCCTCAAAACAAAGGTACTTTTTATGCAAGGCAGATGGCATATAAAAATAACTCTAAAGGCTGTTTGTGGAAGGGTGTGGCTAACAAAAGGTTTGCACGGCCAGGGTTACATTCCCGAGGCTTACCTGGGCGAGACAAAACCAAAGGACCTTGAAATGAAGTTACTGATGATTAATGAATGTTGAAAAATGTCACATTGGAGAACTGGGACAGGGGATGAGATAATTTGATTCTCCTTACAAGCATCTAATCGGCATTAAGGTCCTGTGATTTTGAGGACTCACACACACTGGGAAATCATTAAGGGGTTTGCAATCTAAGAAATGTGAAACAAATTGCTAAAAATAAAAACAGTTTATCCAGGATTAAGTGTCATAGCAACAAAGAGATGCACGTATACATACAGGCTGCTTTCAGCTTGTGTGTTTGCTTTTTAAATTCATCAGTTTTTGCTTCAGAACATTGCAGTATTTTTTTTTCACCAAACTTCATGAAAGGGACATTTTTACACTAGGTATTTTTATTCTGCCCACATTGAATCTCCACAATAATTTATTTATGCTTTATGCTGCTCTATGCTCTAGTGAGACCTTTATTAACTCTCCCCACTTCTCTGTTACGAGTTGTTATGACCAGCTGTTAGCTGTGGTCCTTCCCAGGTTCTCTCTGTTAACTGCCCCTACTGCCCACTTCTGTTTAAGCAAACTCTCCCATTTGTCCTTGAGCTTCCGAACTTCCTGGTTTCCTTCTTAGCTTGTTTTGTGACGTTTTAGGATCCTGAACTTGATCCACATCTAGGGCTAGAACCTAAGCCTCAAATATTTTACTTTTCCTGAAGGGTGCTTTCTCGGGGGCTATTTTGTTCTACTTTAGAGGCACAGACAGACTCTTTGTGAAACCCGGGCTTTGGCTTTGAACTTGAGACCTACCACATCAGCTTCTTGACTGCTAGGTCTTTGTGCCACTGTGCCCAGTCTTTAAGAGTTTTGAACTTAAGACATTTGAATTTTGGTGTGAGAAAACTAAATGAAACAAGTGACTATTCTTTCATAATTCGAAGAAACTTCCTGATTACTTCTCATCCCTCATCATGGGGTTTGGGACATTCCCTGGCTCACAGTGACTGTATTTGTTAGTGTCTTTGACATAAAAAAATTCCAACACGTTTGTTATTAACTTTTTTCATGTTTATAACTTGTCCATTCAAGTTTCCTTCCTATATGCTTGTAGTATTCACATCACCAATTTAATTGAATACAGGTAGGCTAATCAATTTTCATCAACTTGACACAAACTAGAGTCACATGGGAAGATGGAGCCTCAACTGAGAAATTGCTGCCATCTGATTGGTCTTTGTGTGTGTATCTGCAGGCATTTCCTTAATTAATGATTAGTATGGGAAGGCCCTGTCCACTGTGGATGACGCCACCTATGTCCTGGAATGTATAGGAAGGCAAGCTGAGCAAGCATGGAGAACCAGTCAGGAAATAACAGCCCTTTAGTCTTTACTCCGGTTCCCGTCTCCAGATTCCTGCCTTGACTTTCCTCTGGAATACTCCGAAGTGTATAAGGTGCAACAAACCCCTTTCTTCCCCAAGTTGTTTTGGTCCCTGTTTTATCACAGCCGTAGAAAGAAAGCTAGGACGCCAGCTACTAGCCCTAGTAGCATTGTTGCTAATAGCTTTTTGTTACTTTAATTTTGGTGAAATTTTCAAACCCTCCATCTTTAGCAACTTTAAACTATATGCATCATATTCTTTTTTCAGATTTTACATCATTCTAAAGTTTATGAAAAACCTTTTGACCTTTAATGACTTACTACATATTTATTCTTTATTTTTTGCCATATTGTTCTTATATTTACTTCCTTAATTCACCTGAAAGTTTAGGATTTAGTACGATGAAAAATATTTTTCTTAAATACTTTAATCTCTTTCTTTTAAAAAGCCTTTAAAATTATACTCTTATTTAGAATACACTTTCATATTATACTAAACTTTGAAATATGCTTCTAATTCTGTTTCTGAGCTTATTTTTCTTGGTGTCTGTCTGTCTGTCTCTCTGTTATTTGTGTGTGTGTGTGTATGTGTGTGTGTATCTGTGTATGAGTGTGAATGTGTGTGTATGTTTGTGTGTATATGTGTGCTTATGTGTGTGTATGTGTGTGTGTGTATGTGTGTATGTGTGTGTATGTGTGTGTGTATGTGTGTGTATGTGTGTGTGTGTGTGTTCGTGTGCACAAATTTTTCTTTGTGCATATGTTCAGGTGCATGTACACTTTGACCTGGACGTCAGACCTGGGCTTCAGGTGTCTTCCTTGACTGCTCACCACACTTCCTGTTTGAAACAGTCTTTCACTGAGTCTGAAGTTCAGCAGTTCACCTAGGGTGTGGGCAGTGAGTTTCAGGGATTCGTCTGTCTCTGTCCCCATCCCAATTCTGGGGCCCCAACATGCTCCCTTGTGTCAGATGAGCTGTGAGTGCCAAAGATCCAAACTCAGGTCCCCATGCTTCTGTAGCATGTGCTTTACTGAAGGAAACATCTTCCTCTCTGTAAACTAAGCATCCCTTCTGTTACTTTCAATTACTTGGTCTATCTGGTTTTAATCACTGTAGGTACTTTGGTTTTAAAGTCCCTTTCATCACCAATGTTGAAGTGTAACTTCGATTTTGACAGCAGTAAGAGGAGGAATCTTTGAGAGGTGAATTATACCATATGGGCTCTGCCATTAATGCCATTCCAAGCCTGGGAGTTAGACTCCTGTAAAACGTATGAATTCAGCCTGACAGTCCTGCCTCCTGGGCTTTGCCGTCTGCCTCCCACTATGTTATGATGTGACCATGAATGACTTCAGGAAGTGCTAGTGCTTTGCTCTTGGACGCCATTGCTTGTATGTCTTACATCATTTAGGGTTATACACTCAGTGCTTGCTGAACACTTCAGACTTTCCTGTTAAGGCAAGTAGCGTGTATATGCTTATCCTTGATGGACAGGTTGGTCACCTCCATGTTTTATCCTCTGTGAACAATGCTTCTATGAAGGCAGGTGTATAAATGCCTTTTTAAAAACTTGAAATTCTTGGCTATATAAGCACATATGCTGGATTGTACTGTAATTCTCTTTTTGATTGAGTGAGACACCACTGGGCTATTTACTACAGTGGCTTGACCTTCCAGATTCCCATCAACACTGCACAGTTTTCTTTTTGATTTCACTACATTCACTTCAATAATTATTATTGTATTGATTTATTTTTATAGCAGTCATGACCAATGTTTCAAAGTAATAATTTATGATCGTTTAGATTTGTATTTTCCCAATTATTAATAATGTTTAAAATAGTTTATGTGCTTGTTGGTCATATGTGTATCTTCCTTAGAGATGCATCTGCTCAACTCCTTTGCTCATGAAAGTATTTATTTTTAGAAATTGCAACAATTCCCTTTTTCATGTTTTTCAAAGTCTTAGATTATATTATAGTTTATTTTTTCTTTCTCTATGAACCCCTTTCTGACTTTCCTGGGTAGAATTAGGTAGAATTAGTGACTTCCTTTTTTGTGTTTCATCCACATCTTAGTATCTTAAAGTCACATACTCTTAGAATGTTGAGTACATGCTAATTATCCAGTTTCACAAATGTATTTCTTCCCTCTAGCACATGGGGTCAATGCCTATGCCTTACTAATTTTTATACACATAATACTAATCATACTAATCACTATATTTGGCACATAGTAGGTACCCAATGAATGCTTACTGATAAGTGATTAAGTCAAAATATCATCTACTTGTACAATAAAATCCTGAACTTTACTGATAACTGTATATTTAGAACAAGGCTTGTTATGAAGTTAATAAGTCATTTCTGTTAGAAGTACTCCCCTGTTTTTTTCTTACTGAAAATGAGTGCTAATTCTTACCTCTGGAGGAACATTAAAATCATCTCATTGTCTGGTTTACTCTCAGAGATGCCAGGTGAGGTCTTGGAACTGTGTTTTCTAATAGCTCCCTGGGTAATTCTAATATATAACCGAGGTTGAAAACCGTAAAGAATCACTAAAATCTGTGTGATTACAAAGTCTGTTGCTGTCTTCCACCTTTGAGGAGCTGAGTCACTCAGGTGTCAAAGTATAAGGGCAGATAACACATGCATGAAAATTAGTTCTAGATTTTATCACTTTCTTAGCTTTCTTGAAATAACGCTTCTTCTCTATACCTCACATTTCTTATAATCAACTGGGGTTAGTAGGTCAACAAATGAAAGTATCCTTCCCTGAGCCTGATAGTTAAAAGTAGAAGTAAGACAGTTTTATTAAGAAACACTTGAGAACAATAACTCCTAAGAGTGTAAGGCTCCAAAGTAGGAACATGCTATTCCTTGAAATAGTTTAAGGGGCCATAGAGTTAGCTTAATGGTTAAGAGCCCTGGCTCTTCTCCCAGAAGAAGTTTGATTCTCAGCACCCAGTTGTGCTCACAATCCTCCATAACTCCAGTTAGGACCTGATGGTTTCTTCTGGCCTCCATGGGCACTGACGACATTCAGTGTACAGATATATGTGTGGGCAAAACACTCCCACTCATAAAATAATAGAATGAAATACAGACATTGAAATTTTGATCTCAAGAGCAGCTCAGGCACCATGCATTCATTCATTCTTGAATCCATGGAATCAGGTAAGAAGCATGGCATAGATATGCCTAAGGCTGAGCTAGCTCCGTGTGGAATGTTATCAAAGTTTGTGACGAAGTGTTGGTAACAGCATTGCGTGGTAGATGTGGATTTTATGAGCACTTATGGCTCTGTTTCTTCTGTTATTTCTGGTTCTATCTTTGGCATTCTTTTGACATGCGTTTTTGAACAAATTAAAGAAGTGAGAGTTAAGATGTAGAATTTATGTGTCTAGCCACAGCTGTTGAGAGCAATTCTGTGTGTCAAGCTGAGGTCAAACGGACGGAGAATGTCATTTCTAAATGGTAACATTTTTCAGGGCTTTAAAGAATTTCACATTCTTCTAAAATACACACTTGCTTTATCTTTTCCCCCTCTGGGGTGATAGGCTACACTTCTAGTTCTTGTCAGAGATTTGTTCTCTGAAATGACTTCAAATTTGGCTGCTCTAGAAATCAACTTCTCAAGCAGGATTTTTAAAGCTAACATCCAAGACTGAATAGAGGCTTTATTTGAGACACAGATTTCTTTCTAAGCTCAGTAAGATGTGTTTCCTCATCTGTAAGAATGACATGATGCACTCTTATCGATCTCTTTGATACATTAACAAACACACACACACACACACACACACGCGCGCGCGCGCGCGCACACACACGTACAAAAATAGTTTGTACTTTACAACTCCACACCTGTGCTGCAGGTATTGAGGCAACCTTATTATGACTCATTAATTTAAAAATACTATAATATTCAGATATTTGGAATGCATCTGTATCTATTTTGAAACTAACAAAATTCATATCAACGTGCGTGCATCAGTTTTGGACACCACATGACAGGCTGATAAGTAGGAGGTGATTTGGGTGTTAAACACATTATGTGAGTATCCAGCTAGTGGTAGCATTTATGCTGGGGAGATAACAAAAGCAAATGAGGGCAAGACTGGGTTATTGGGGAAGCACTTGTGTGTGCTGCTGCTGTTACACCTATAAAGTACCGACTGAAACAGCAAGAGAGATGGGAGTTCCCTCCTTCTTCTTTACCTATGCTTTCAAAATGGACAGAAACTTAGCTAAATCATGACTAATCAAAGCTAAAAGCACCTTTTGATCGGTTTTGTTGGCATTGTTGGCACCTCACACATGCTCATTTTCAGCATCTCTGACATCTCTAATGCTCTGCTGGAGAGCTCCTTTTGAAAGCAGTGATGTCAGCTTAGCTCGTTTGCAGGGGAAACCTGGAGTGGCCATGAACTAGCTCTTTTTAGGTAGCTTGCTTATCCTATCACAAGTAAACATTGATGGACAACCAAATCGTGTTTTGCATGTAGAGAACTCTGAAGTAGGTATTCCCGTGTCCCAGGATACCCCTGGGTTGTGTGCATTTGGGGAAATGTCTGGTTTACCAGCTTTATTGGCTGTTTGACTCTTTTCATCTCCCTGTCACCTTCTTGCTCTCAGTGTTTTTGTGCCTCCAAAACTTGAAAGTAAATGCTCGTCTTAGAGTCCCCTTGCAGGGAACTCCAACTATGATGGAAAATGACATGTGTGCTTTACTTTTCTTTAAAAGGAAACTTTACAGAGATTTACATGAAGCCCAGCAGCAAAGCCGTGCCTTCAGCAACTCCTGTCCTTAGCTTTCAGTCTTACACATCTCCATCTTCAGCCTCATTTTTTTTTGGTAATTTATAAAATTAATGATGGAGTAAATAACTCTATTCTAAAACTGTATTAATTTGGGACATGAATTTTGGATTCTTTTACTTTCCACCTTGCTATGTATGTCTCAGCAATTTGTTACTGAGTGTTGCTATGCATGTTTAGAGTTCCCTTTGGTAACACAAGGAGAGTTTCCAAAAAGTCTGCTGGGTGATTTGTACTCCTCCCTCTGAGTATCCCTCCCTCAAGCTCTGGGTACCATTTTTTCCTCCTGTCTACCCTCCTCTGTGGTTGGAAGTTCCAGCCTCAGCTACAGGACAGCCCCCTTTCCAGCAGAACCCTCACTTTCTTCTTCCTTCTTTATCTTGATGCAATCACATTTGCTTCTCAGTGGGACTCCCAAAGTTGCTCCTTACATGAGATATAGGCAGCTGTGCCTCTATCTGATTTCATTTGTACAGTTTACCTAAAGAGATTTCATACTATACTGAGCTGCTATGTGCAGGATGATAGGCTGATTCTACAGAGGAACGTTTTGACTTTTTAGGTGGTTGAAGTAACTTCAAGACCTGACGTGGGGGAGTGGGATGTGGCCGGGGGGGGGGAAGGCTTTCCTTCAGGGAAATGGGTGTAAAACCAAAAAGGAAATCTAAAGCAAGCAGGAGAATCATGTGCTTTAAATAGTTATTTCTTTAAAAATATAAACATGATTGCTATTTCTCATAGCCTAGACTGTCTGGAGAGGTGTACCTTGGGTTTCCCAAGTCCCTGCAGATCTGTACTCTGCCATCCTGGCAGAAAGATATTAAGGTTCTAGTGTTTTCTTTGGCTTGTGGCTAATATTAGATTCACTCTAAACATTATAGGAGAGCCTACTGGGGTCACAAGAGCACCATTGTTGCCCAGAAACACATCCTAGAGAAGGCTGTCACTCACTGTGTTTTTCAGGTGGTTCATCCCAGTTTACTGGGGCTTTGTCATCCAAAGTCATGGTAAATCCATCAGGTACCTCATCATCCAAATGAATGATAGTGATGTATAAAGTACTGGACCCATGGATAGGCTCAAAAACACACATATAGGACCCGAAAACCATACAGAGAAGTCATATTTCCTATAATCAAGGAAGCAACACCCCCCAGAAGGAAACTGAGCACAACACTGATGTCCACATCCAACAGTATTTGCACTCGTGTCTGGGATGGGTTTGTAGTTTTCCCCAGCTTTTGATTCACATTCATTCTGAGTGAAGCTAAATTTGGTTGCATCGTTTCCTTGAACCCCAGAGGTTTCCCCAGCATATTTGATTAATTAATTAACAATGATGAGGATCCCACCCAGGGTTTTGCACATGGTAGACAAGAGCACTATCACAAGTGCTGTGGTGTGTGTATGCTTGTGTGCATGTGTGGACACACACACACACACACACACACACACGTAATAAAAGATAAGAAAGTCGAATCATGACTATATTCCCAGTCCTTTGTGCATATCCCAGGTCTTAAACTCACTCTTGTCCTGCGTCTAATACCCCAGTGCTGGGATTACATGTGGACATTACTTACCTCACTTAAGCTAGCAGATTTGAAAACTTCTAAATTTTCCAAGTTCGAAAGTGATTATGAGAGCTCTAGGCCAGCTAATGGAGCAATGATTAGAACACCCAAATGATCTGGACATTGTTTTGTTGATTGAATCAAAGCTCAAGGATTTAGATTCAGTCTAACTGTCGATAGCTCTCTGGGAGCAGCTATGACTTCCTTTACTTGAAGTAACTCTGGATGGAACTGACCTTAAAAGAGCGTATGTTACATCCCTGGTACTATGACAAAATTTGTTTTTCATCAAAATTAAAAGCCCTTGTTGACAATTTCTCTACTCGGTGATTCTTAAATTCTTACACCAGCTCACTGGGTCAAGGGTAGCAATTCTCATGAAATATACTGGCCCACGTGAAGCTGGATAGATCATTGAAATGCTTATGAGTAGTAACCCAGGCTCTGATAATCTCATGAACCATCCCGAGGCTTTTCTCCTGTCTGGTTTGGAGTAATCCAGCATCCCAGATGGCCAATGCCACTGCTGATGAGTGACTGTAACACATGGCTCTATTTCAGCTCACACTGGGTACGTTATGCAGAAAGAAAGAGCACTTTATCATTAAGTTGTTGATGCTCTTGAGTTCTTTGTTGCCATAGTAAAATTAGTTTGTCAGGGACCAGCCAGGTAGCTCATTAGGTAATGCAACTTACAGCCAAGCCAGTCAAGTTGAGCTTGATTCCTGAGACCCATCTGGAAGAAGGAGAAAAGCAACTTACATAAACTGTCTTCTGACTTCCACATGTGTGGTATGGTTCATGTGTGCTGTGTACATGTATGTGCGTGCACACACACGCACACACACACATACATACACATGTAATAAAAGATAAGAAAGTCAAATAATGACTAATTTGAAAATTGGTACCTTAAAAAAAAGGCATCGCAGAATAAAAGGAATAAACATTTATCATTTTGGCTTACTGATCCAGGTTACAGGCAATAGTTGAGTCAGCTGACTTAGGGGACTGCAGAGGTGGCCCTTGTTGAAGGTTGACTCTCCAAAATGTCACCAAAGCAACATCTTTGTGGGACAATGTTCAGTTCATTGTTTGTGATATTAAGGGAAGATGTTTCTTAGTCAGAGCCTTTGGGAAGAGTTGTAATATAACAGTGTGTGTGGGGGTTAGGTTCCATGAAATAAATATAAGCGGGGAGGGATGGAAAATGTCCCTTGGCTACAGCAAGTCTGTGAGTACTCAGCCTCTACTAATTTTGGCTTTGTCTTACTAGAACTTGAATAAGAATCTTTTATATAAGTATGTGTTCATTGAGTAAATATTTTAAAAAATGCAGGTTTTAGAATCCAGCAGCTTCAGAACCCTTTAATATCTACTGACATTAAGGACGATCTTTCACATGCAGATTTTTCAGTGAGAAAATTTAGCAGGTGGAAAATGATCTCTTGATTTTATCAGTTGGCAAACCACATGGCATGATTGTACGTTCTTCTTTAATTATTGCTTTAGCTCAGTGTCCCGACAGGACTGCAGGGTAGGCCTTTGTCTGTGTTTTTCACTCTTCCTGGCTTCTCATCTCTAGCCACAGAAGTTCTTCTGGGCATAGATCTAATGATGCATCCTCCTTGAGCCCTCTTACGTCCCCTAAGCAGAGCTAATCCAACCCCACTCTGTGCACCCAGAGCTTTTTTTATCTTTACATCATAGTATTCAGCACATGCTTTTAAAAAATTAACAATTATCTGTGTATGTGTCTTTATGCCTACTTTACTCTCCATGCATGAACTAAAGCATCTCAAGTTAATGAAACTTAAATTGGAAAAATAAAGTGTTAAGTCAGTTGTTTCCAATGAATTTACATTAACAAAATCTCTGTGTACTTGCTGGGAGCAAGTCCTAGTACTAGGTACATTAGTCAGGAAAGCAGAGGATATAATATAACAGCTTCCTCCAAGTTTTCAGTGTTGGCATACACACGTTCATACCTCATTCATAATACGTGCATGAATGGGTTAGGACCTGATTTCTATACAGGGTGTGACTTTGTACATGTGATGACTGAAATCATGGTATCTGGAATATTGCTGGTAGCCATGACAGGAAGAAAGGGTTTGAATCATGTCTGAGCTCTGTACTGCCTCAGCTCAAGCAGCTTCTGTAAGCTCTGTGACTGCTAGACTCTAAAATCTATTTTTTTTAAAAAAATGCTGTTCAGTGAGTAAGAATTTTAAATAGTATATTCATATTCAAATTCCACCATGTCCAAACCAAAGGCTATTTATAGATATGCTTGATATAGCAAGGAGAACAACTAATGTTACCTTTGCTTCTATGGCAAGTCAAAGATTTGAAAGGTGGGTGGATTTTATAGGCTAAAAGGGGGTATTGTATTAGCATAAGATTTTTGGAGCTGGGCAGTGGTGGTGCACGCCTTTAATTCCAGCACTTGGGAGGCAGAGACAGGTGGATTTCTGAGTTCGAGGCCAGCCTGGTCTACAGAGTGAGTTCCAGGACAGCCAGAACTACACAGAGAAACCCTGTCTCGAAAAAACCAAAACCAAAGCAAAACAAAACAAAAAACAAAAAGCAAAAAAGATTTTTGGAAGGTGAATGGAAAACCTCTGACATATTTGACTGACATCTTTGTTTGGTTGCTGTTGAGGAGTGCAAAATTTTGAAAAGATTTCCAGATAGAAAGAGGCCCCCTATAGCCTATTAACAGTTGGATCAAGAGATTATGTTACTGAGGTTTATTGTTAATGTAGTTTTCTTTTTGCCTGTATGTATGTTTGGTCAGTGAGTAGAAGGCATAGAGACCAAAAGAAAGGATTTGACTTCCTGGAAAGTGACTTATAGACAATAGCGAGCCACCATGTTGGCATTGGGGACTGAACCTGGGTCCTTTGGAATAGCACCAGTGTTCTTAACTGCTGAGCCACTGGTCCATCCCTGAGAGAATCTTTGAATTCTAAGTTGGCAGCATGTAGTTTTGCAATATAATTAGACAGTATTGAGTTGTTGCATTCCTAGATAGTGGGACAAGTTGTGACAGTGTTGGACCAGGGAACAAATCTTCCTCCATCTTATTGTCTCTATACAATGGAATGGTGAATTAGATGATATCTCAATCTTCTGATTCTCTTAAGCCTGGGACTTCATGATGACACTTGTCACAGACAACTTGATTACATCATATTTGTCAATTCATCATGGAGATGAAGGTTGATTTTTTCCCCCTTGTGGGTAATTAGAGGTTGAAATCATGTTATGCCATGGGCCTTGCAAATGAGTACATTTACTGAATTATGAAATTCTTTATAATAAGCAACCATTCTCTGTTCTTCAAAGACGACAGCTTTGGAGGGGGAGAATTATCTTTCCTAGCATCTATGTGTGTGTATTCAGAGACTGTTGGGGTGAGCCTTCTTCTTCATACTTCTCTGGAGTAAAGGCTCTTCTTAGATTGTGTACACATTCTTGCCTCTCAGACCCTAAGGCCATTCATGACCCTGCCACTTCGATGTGCAGTCGGCTGGAAATTTTTATTCAAAGGAGCTGCTTTAGGCATAGCTGCTGCCAGACTGATGCCTCATGCCCAGCTGCCCCATCTATGCCCCAAAGTTAGACTCTATGCCCTAGAGCAACCTGGATCCTTCCCTGCATATGGTTTCTTCACTTCAGTTCACTAGACCACTGCAGCACAGTCACCTCTGGGCAGACAGAACTGTCATTGATTTAGAAATTTTACAGTGTGCTTATTTTCATGCAAATTATGAAAAATGGATGCTTAACAATATTTTGAGGAACACTGGTAGTTTGATAGAGCCTGTGTGCAATTCACATAACAGACACCTCCTCACTCTGCTTTTGAGAGGGGATATCTGATCTAGGCACAGGACAAGAAGGCCTAACATTGGCTGAGGTTGTACTATATGCTTAGTGCTGGGCCAGGTTCTCCTCATGCATAACAAATCACTTAATCATAAAAATACCTCAGATTGATACACTAGAACTAATTATACCCCCATTTTAAAGATGAGAAAAATGAGGCATAGGAAGATTAAAATCATTTGCCTGGGGTCATGTATAGAATAATTACATGTTTCAGTAGTGCCATTAGAGTTGATGAATGGGAAGGCTTTCATTTTTAATTTTATGTGATGGCTGTACTTTTTCATTTTGGAAAAAAAAATAAATGGATTTTGAGCACCTTCATCTCATTTTGCTTTTAATAGATCATCAAAATGATGCCACAATACAACAGAGACTTAGCTACTATGAATCATCTACTTAGGAAGACTATTGGTTAAAAGGATGATGTTTGGGGATTGGACATTGTAAGTTTCAAGCTGATTTGCTCTAGTAAAGAAAAAGAAGCATGCTGTGATTTTATATCAAGTGATTTTATATCGTGGTAGTTTGGGGGCCAAAACTGATAATATCCTAAATTCTGTCTCTGTGACTTTGCAGAGGTTTTTGGGCTGTTTTGTTTGTATGCTTGATTGCTTGAGACAGCAAATTACCTTGTAGCCTTGGCTGGTCTGGAACTTGCTATGTACAACAGGCTGACCTCAAGCTTTGTGTTAAGCCTCTTGCCTCTGCCTCCTGAGTGCTAATTTAAGTCATTCACCCCAAACTTCCATCTCCTTTTGACATTATGTGAACCTAGTGCTGGGGCTACATGTGTGTGCTACCATGCCTGGATCTGAAGATTTTCTTAGAAATATTATTTTCAATGAAAAAGAGGAAACCCATTATTTCCATGGATCCTGCAAAGAGCAACAAGAGGCATATCATATTGCCTTGTATCCCCTCGCTAGCTGTCCATCTGTATGATGGAGACCATGAGTAACTTCACAGAGAATACTGGCCAAGCATTTGGGAATGCACCATGCAGACGGTATACCTGACTCCATTTCACATATGGTTCTTCCCCAGAGAGCTATCTGAGCAACAATTTTCCTGAATCTTTGCAGGCATGGGCTTCAATGAACATTCATGAATTGTTCATAATTGTGTGGTATATAACTTGGTAGAGGGGTGTGAATTTGGTTTGAATCTT
Organism: Grammomys surdaster; assembly: GCF_004785775.1. Taxonomy (NCBI): domain Eukaryota; kingdom Metazoa; phylum Chordata; class Mammalia; order Rodentia; family Muridae; genus Grammomys; species Grammomys surdaster. The sequence goes on from NW_021604565.1 coordinate 16,960,187, forward strand.
GATGAAGGTTTTTTTTTTTAAATCCCTGTTTTTCTGGCATAAAATTCAGAACAGCAGCAAGGCAATCTGTTGTTTGTTTAGAGAATCTAGCAGAAGGGTATGTGTGTGTGTGTGTGTGTGTGTATGCGTGTGTGTTTGTATGAGCGTGAAGGGGATACTCACATAAAGAATGTTGACATTCCAATACAAATGAAATTTCTGCAACCCAGAGTTACCTGAATTAGCTATTGTCATTTGGAAAGAACTTGGGCTTTAGAGTGAATTAGTTAAAGCTATGGTCTTATTGTAGGACACACACACACACACACACACACACACACACACGCACACACAGCAGAAGGGGGTCTTCTCTCAGTAGGATTCTTTTGGAGTTGGCTTCATCAGTTCTAACTTTTCCTCTACCATTCTCACCCCTCTGGTTTTGGAAACTGAGCTTTGTTGGAGACAGAGCAAGCCTCTGAGCTGGAGGAAGAATTGCCATAGCAACATGGCAGCGAGCTCTGCCTACAAAGGTCTCCACCATGCTTGGCTTTGGGTCTTGGCCCAAGAAAAGGAGTGTGTGAGTTGTCCTCACCTTCTATCCCCCCCCCCACTGCCCAGTCAGCTGTGACTGTGAGCTTCTCTTCTTCCCTAGGTAGACTATCTCCCAGGCCTTAGCAGACCTCTGTAAACTTGATCTTCCTTTTCTTTCTACAATGGCAGAGATGTTCAGTGCCAATTTATTTACATGTTTCAGATTATGGGCCAGACTTTCATGAGGCTTGGTTGGCAGCCACCCCACCCCCAGTTGCAATTCAGTGCTCAGGGGAAGAGCTGTTTCTGATCAAACTGACACTCAGAGGAGAAAAAGATATAAGCCTGGAGAGAATGGGCGGCTGGAACACGGCAGTGGATGGGGGCTGCACTTTCATATACAAGACTGGAGTTCAAATCCACTTCTCAGAAATATCACAGAGCCAGTCCTTTTCTCCCAATAATTGAATAACAGGTACATTTAACAATACAAATGATCTTAGCAATGCAATACTGAGTCGAAAGTAAGATTTAGAAGAGCACCTACCTTATGATCAACTTCGAAATGAAACAATGATATATAAGGCCATCTATGTTTGGTTGTGATTTTGAGAGAGAGTGCTTGTGTGCACACTGCACATAAGTGTATAAACAAACAATTGATAATGTGGCTACCTGAAAACAAAGATTGGATTGTGTATGAGAGTGGAATTATGAATATTCATTATTATATTTAACATACATAGTTCATTAAAGTAAGGCAGACCTGCCTGAGCCAGTGACATTGGTCATTTCTGAGACACAATTATGGTTAAATCATTTTTGCATATTTGAGGGCTAAAAAACCAAATAGCAAATGAAACACACATGAATTGTTAGGCATCCAGGTGCCCCAACCCTTAGTCACCTTCCCTGAAAAGTAAAAGGTCTGAGATCATGTGAATCTCCATCTGTTTTAGGCAGAAAAGCGACAAGGATGGGAAGGGTTGCCTAGGCCTGACTATGTGTCACAGCTTCAGTCCTGGCTACATAGTACTATAGTACCAGAATTACCCATGTGGCCCTTGTCACTGATATTTTGATGTTATATGGTAATATCTGAGATCATCACATCCAGTGTTAATTTACTCAAAGTTGTAAGGATCCTTGTGGGCACAACAGGAAGTACATCAGTCTAAATAATATGAAGGCTGGGAATTTGCTTCTTTCATGGGGCACAGTACCTTCCAAACTCACGAGAAGTCCAACACTAGGAATGAGAAGTCTTCTTTTGAGTGTTGTTCAGAGTTGACCAAAATATTACAGGCTATTTCTGCTACCTTTGCCTTCCCAGAAATGGAAGCTAAGTCTCTGTTGCTGAAGACATTGCACACTTCAGACACTGGACCTAGAAGTCCCTGAGCTGGAACTGACCTGTAATCCTTCTCCTTGAGGACCAACACCCATAATACCAGAAGGCCACATAGGAACTTTCAAAATAAGGAAACAACTAACAGTCCTACCCAGCTATGATGCCTGTGAACCACAAAAGCCACTGGCATGGCACAGTAACCCCAAGGATGCAGTAGCAGCACACATACCTCAATGGAAACCAGTAACTCTCTAATTGGACTTAAGGCCCACTCAACAAGAAGGAAACCACACCTAGGATTGGAAACCTAGCCAACTACCAGGGCTATCAAGTCAGGGATCTTGAAGGAGAACCTTCAAGTGAATTTTGTTAAAGCAGCTTAAACCCTAACTGTGTTCTAAATACTTATCCTTATGGAATACTATTGAGCTATTAAAAACAAGGACATCTTGAATTTTGTAGGCAGATGGAACTAGAAAATATAATCCTGAGTGAAGTAACCCAGACCAAAAAGGACTTTCATGGTGTGTACTCACTGTGGATATTAGCCAAAAAGTACAGAATACCTAGGATACAACCCAAAGTCTGTAAGAAGTATAACAAGCAGAAAGGCCCAAGTGAAGATGCTGCAATCCCACTTAGAAGGGAAAAGAAAATAATCATGGGAGGCAGAGGGAGGGAGGGACATGGGTGGGAGAGGGGAAGGAGAGGGGAAAAGGGGAACAGGATCAGAGGGGGGACAGGAGAAAAGACCAGAGAACCAGGAGAATGAATGAAAATATGCAGCCTGAGGAGTGGGTAGGAGGTGGAGGACCCTCTAGAAAGTACCAGAGACTGGGGAGGTGAGAGACTCTCAGGATTCAAAGGGGGTGACCTTAGCTGAAATGCCCAACATTGGGGAGAGGGAACTCAAAGAGTCCATCTCCAGTAGATAGACAGGGCTTCAAGTGGAGGAACAGGGCTACTAACACTCAGTCAAAATTTCTGACCCAGAACTATTCCTGTCTCAAAGAACTGCAGGGACAAAAATGGAGAAGAGACTGAAGGAAAGATGGTCTAAAGACTGACCCAACTTGGGATCTATCTCATGAGGCAGGTGGTGCACCAAGGCCTGTCACTATTACTGATACTAGGATGTGCTTACAGACAGGAGTCTAGCATGGCTGTCCTCTGAGAGGCCCTACCAGCAGCTGACTGAAACAGATGCAGATACTTACACCTAACCATTGAACTGAAGTTGGGACCCCTATGATTAAATGAGGGGAAGGACTGAAGAAGCTGAAGGGAGAGCAACCCTACAGGAAGACCAGCAGTATCAACTAACCCAGACCCCTGGGGCCTTCCAGAGACTGAGCCACCAGCCAGGCAGCATACACGGGCTGGCCCGAGGCTCCTGGCACATACGTAGCAGAGGACTGCCTAGTCTGGCCTCGGTGGAAGAAGATGCTTCTTACCCTATAGAGATTTGGGGACCCATGGGAGGGCAAGGCCCGGTGGGTGGGGAGGAATGGGATGAAGAACTGTAGGAGGCATGGGAGGTGATGGATAGAATGTAGAGAAATAAATAAATTAATTAAAAATATAATTGTCACTGGAATTGTCTAGATTGTATCATTGGATGTAATATAAAGAAACATTATGCTACCATAGCATACACCAGTTGTTTTGATATCTGTCTGGATTTTAGCATAGTTGAGTTACTTTGCACCTTCATGTTCTCGATGCAAGTTCCATAGGTTTTATGAGAAAGACAAGGAGATCATGGCTCTAAAAGGGTAAGCCACCTTAGCTGAGAACTCTGTGCTCTCCAAAATCATAGACATAAACCTAGGGAGACACTTCTGTTAAGAGAAAATGATAGCCTGAGTAATCTGAGAAAATGTAAAAATATTACACCCCCCTTTCTAGTCTTCACACTCTAATTTTGATGCGTGCCTTTCCTTGTGATAGATGATCTGCACCCATTTCTCTGAAGTTAAATAACTCGGTGCTGTAAAGTTGATGTGTCAAGTATGTGGAGGGAAAACGTGCACATTACATTTTCAGTTAAACGTCACCAACTAAATCTCTTCTTTTGAAAATGACTTTAACGTGCTAAAATATCTCATTCAGGGATGGAGAGATGGCTCTCTGGGTAAAGCTCTCACCATGCAAGTATGAGGGTCTTACTTAGATAAACGAAGTGAAGAAAACCTGGGCGGGTGTAGCAACCTGCCCAAGATCTCAGGTTGCTTCTTTCTGTCTGAAACATGAAGCCGGTCAGACAGCGTGTACATGACACACAGCTTTCCATAACACAGCGTTCTCTAAAATGGAGCATCTCCTAAGGAGGGCCTTGTAGGTGAGATCCTTCCAGGGAGGGTTCACACGGTTTCTACTTACGCTTTCATCCGCATTCATTGACTTTTTAGAGACACTAACCTCAGTTCATTTTTACAAAATGATTGAGTTATAGAATCACAGCATAAACGTACTATAGCCATTCTAGACCGCAACCTAAGATTCATGCCCAGCACCAAGGAGGGATTCATTTAGGACCTACTTGTAGGAAGGTTCACGAAAAGAATTAATCTTCAGTGAAAGAGGTGGAGGGTGCCCTTAAGATTAGTCCCAGGCCTCAGAGCTGCTGTCGGAGGGCTACCAATTTGTTTTTCTAGAAAAAGACCCTTGAGGGCTTTCAGAGGCTGACTCCCAACCAAAAAGCATACACGGGCTGGACTGAGACCCTGGCACATATGTAGCAGATGTGCGGCTCCATCGTCATGTGGGTCCTCGAACAACTGGAGAGGGGCAGTTCCTAAAGCTGCTGTCCATCTGTGGAATTTGTTCTCCGATTGGGATAATTTGTCTGGCATCAGTGGGAGAGGATGAACCTAACCCTGAAGAACCTTGATGTGTCAGGATGAGGGATACCCAAATGGGCCCCCACCATCTTAGAGGAGAAGGGGAGAGGGAACGGGGCACAAGACTCTGTGAGGGGAGAATGAGGAGGGGCAGCGGTAGGGATGTAAAATGAATAAATAAATAAATTAATTAAGGGAGAGAAAAAAAAAGAAATAGACCTTCCAGAGTACTCTTTGGAAATCTGGGCCTTGAACAGATCTGAGAGATGGTTACTGTGACAAAGGAATCACTTTGATTCCCTTGGTGTCACCTTCCATCCTCTATGACCAAATGAAACGAGCAAGATGGGATTTCTTACTGATTCAACGTTACCGCCCGGTTCGGACATACTCATATGGTGGATTCCATATGAGGCCTTCTCCTCCTGTGTTGACCTGCATGACACCACCCACCTTACAGGCTAATTTCTGGGATGGGTGCAAGATGTCAAGTTGCCTACTTAAAATGAAAGTGTCATATCACTTGGAAATGGGGAAAACAATGAATTATGGTTATATCTAGACTTGGTGAGGCCACACTGCTCTGTGTGAGTAGCAGACTAATGACAAGGCTGACAAGAAGACAGGTATGCAAGGTCTTTGCCAAAAATCAAAGCTATAGTCCTTATCTAAATAAGCCTCAAGCTACTCAAGCAACCACAAATAATACGGTGCCTTTCCCCTTTATAATACATTCACTTTTGTCTCTTGTTTATTTTTTGAAATTTTTGTATATGCATACAATGTGGATTAGCTGTGGCTACTCCTCCTCCATTCAACCCCCAACCCTGAGTGCACATCTTACTGTATCTTCCGCCTGTTTCATGTGATGGAAAGCTATAGACCACAGAGTGTAATTAGCGATTTCCATGTATGCATGGGTTTGGACTCACCCACTGGGGCATGAACAACCTCTCAGCAGTCCCTTCCCCAGAGAACAGTGACTGTCTCTTCCCCAGCAGCCCCCAGTCATACAGAGCCCTTGGGTAGGGGCAGGAAACCTGAAGCCCTTGCCAAATCTCTTCTGGAAAGTGCAGTTAGCAGCTACAAATTCATGTGTGCAGCACATTCTCATCTAGGAAGCAGCATTTCACTGTGCTTCTGCTCACCGGCTGGCTCTTACATTCTTTCTGTCCCTTCTTCTGAAAAGTTCTGTGAGTCTTGGGGGAATGGAGAAGATAAGTATTGATGCTGTGTACTCACAGTTATTCATCCTCAGAACTGTCGACCTTTATGAATCTCTGCATTAACCACGATCAATAGAAGCAAGAAGCTTCTCTTACTAAAACTGAGAACAGCAAAAATATAGGAATACAAAATAAATATTTAGAAGGACTTTTGTCAGCATGACCATTCAGCAAAACAACATCACTCTCCTCCCTGCTTGGGCCGATGACTTCCTTAGCCACGCGTTTTGATTTTGTTTACAGTACAAAGCATGGATTCCTTCCAGAGTAGAAGGCCAAAAGTCCATGCAAGAAAACAGGTAGTTATGCAAGAAACAGTTTTGCCATTATTGTACAATGGGCACATCTTGCTGGTGGGTCAGCACTGTAGCATGCTGGGTCCAGAGTTAGGGAAGACCATCGTTGTCTTTTCTCCCTAATAACAAGGATGCAACTTGTGTCAGACACTGAGATTTTCATTTGATAATCCTTGTCTTCTTGGAGCGGCATTGTTCACCTACATAGGATACATCTGTTGAAACTCTTAAAAATCTGTATTTTAAATTAGTGGCATTTCATAGAATGTTATACACCCTTATACACTGACCACCGTTGTCTAATTTTTCATGTCATATCTGTTCTACTGTTCCTCTTTATTATAATTGATACTTGGGTTGATGATTTAATTTGCTTTCGTTATTAACTGAGTATTGTTTACTTTGGCCACTAGATTGTAGACTACTGAGACATGTTAAACTGTAGTGGAACACATCTGTAGTTCCACTACTTCAGAAGCTGAGGTAGGAGATAGCACATTTGAACCAAGCCAGAGATGTATAGGGAGACCCTGTCTCAAAAAATTATCAGTAAGTGTGGTGGAAAACCAGAGAGGAAGGAAGCAAGTCCTGCATCTTGGACTTCTAAAATCCCAGCCCTCTGTGGAACTTTTTTTTCCAGGGCTGATCATTAATATACTGATTTTAAAGATTAAATTATATCTGCATCAAGGAGTCTGCTGGTAGGTTTCATGGTCCCAAATGAATTACTATGTAAATTAAGACTAGGAATGAAGTCCTTTGATTCTATGCCCAATTCACGCCGAGAGCACGGATCACAGTGAACTCCTAAGAATGTATTTGAAGTTTTCAGAGCTGGAGGCATTTTACTAAATTTCTTCAGCTTTGGGACATATACATGACTTCTGTCCCTCTGAAATTTGCTCATAAAGGATAACTAGCTGATCTGGAGTTGACTCTCTTTTATTGTCACTAGATGAAGATGACAATGTATAAATTATTGAAACCATCTCAAACCCCGGCAGAAAAATCATAGTGATGTTCCAGCTGATGGACTTTCTCTGTTTGGCAGGAAGGTTAAATGCAACACTAATTCTTTATTGAACATTCTTTACATTAGACATTGTATTGAGTGCTTTTCATGCATTATGTCATTTAGTCTATGCTAACATTTATGAGTTTGTTACAATTCTTCTCTTTTCTGTAAGTCTCAACGGCTGAAGAGCAGTGGCAGGCATGCCTTTAACAACAGTCGTGTTAAGAAGTTCGTGAGAGTTTACGTACTCAGACCACTTTGGCAGGTTAAAACACTACCATTCTGTGTGATAGACAATATTCTATGCCAATAGTTTATAGCAGATATATTGAATCAAAGTGATTTGAGTTTGTAAAACTAGTATGAGCCAAATTTGCACTGTTTCCTATCCAAATACCCCGGGAAGTTCACAGTCAGGCTAAAGTTTTGGCATTGCCTTCTTTTTGCATTCTATTTATTTTGCTTTTATTATAGATTCAAAGTAAAAGAAATGATCTCACTCAGGATACAAACAGGTTCCTCCAAATCAGTTTTATGTCATTTGCAACTGAAATTGCCATTTGAGCTATAAGTTGCTTTGTGATCTTCTGTACCAGTCCTTCTGAATTTGAATAACACATCTCAATATTTGAAAATTTGCTTTTCACAAAGAAAATACATTAAAATTTCAAAATACACTGTTACTTTATACTTGAAAGTAATCTCATTGAATGTGGCACGCTTCGTTGGCAGACAGCTATATATTAAAGAACTGTAAAGAGGAGGAAAGTGCTGTAGATCTGAAGAAGGGTGCTGGAGAATCAATCATCCCAAGTGTATGTCATTAAATGTTTATATGAAAATTGAAGTAATGGTTTTATAGTTCTTCTCAGTGATCATTTAGACTTTTATATGAATAACAGTAGTCTCCTATGGCATGCCTTATGTGATGCTTAAAAAGACAGAGTAATAGATCTTATAACAAATTTTTTATTGCAACAAATATTTTTTGAAGATAAATGCTATTTCTGGATGGATGATTTTTTTCATACAACTAAAAATAAAGTTCTCCTGGTCTGGCAAGATGGCTGAGTACATAAAGCTGTTTGCCATCAAGCCTGATGATCTGAGTTCTAGCCCTGGAATTCACATGGCAAAAGGAGAGAGCTGACTCAGTAAGTTGTCTGATTTCCACATGCTCACTGTTTCACAGTGTGCCCTCAACTGCCTGCCCATGCACAAGATCATAAACAGAATGAATGAAAGAATGATGTTTGAAATAACAAAATGAATTCCTCAAGAGGAAATGTCACCAATGATGCCATTTAAAGTATGCGTAGTAGAAATTGTTAAGACAAGATGTTGTTTATTCTAGATCTATGGGATTTCATGGTCTATCACCAGATTAGAAGATACTTTTGGGAAAATAAATTAGAACCTTTCTATTTCCCCAAGATATTTCCCTAAGCTATATTCCCTAAGGAACCATTTCTTCTGAATATTGGGTGTCACCTTCTTTCTTTTAATTTCCTCTTATGTCAAGTGGATCCATAAAAAACATCTTTCTACTATGTGCTTAAACCCAGCAACAATGGAGCTTCCTATTTTCTTGTTACATCATCTAAAAACACTCCAAGTTTTTTCTTCCCTATGCCTAACCTAGAAACAGGCCACTCTTCCAGTGAGCCTCACTGTCTCATGCACGATTCCTAGAACCCCAAGTTTAATACTTCAGAAATAAACTCACCTCTGAATAATCTGATAAAGCCTAATAAATTGCAAAAATTGCCATTGAATTAGCATTGAATAAATAGAATTCAAGCTTTAACCTTACAATAGCCGTATCACTGGCTATTTGAGAGCTGGTCTTCTTAAACAAACAGTATCAAGTGCAAACACATATCTTATCTCTGAGCTCCTTTTTGAGTGAGGCAGCTCCTGTCAGTCCATCAGCTCCCTAGAGAGAGGACGCAGACGGTGATGAGGGCTGGCTTCAGTGCCTGCACTATCTCTTTATCCATGTAGATACAGAAATTATCCTCATCACCTTTGAATACCCTTTCAGTGTCCCTCTTACTCACCTCTATATTTGATCCTCTGATGACTGGCCCAGGAGTAGCTTTAGAAAGAGTGTTAACGACCTTTCCCCAGCAGAGTGTGGGACTCTGCTGGTCCTCATTTTTGCCAGTGTGATGCCCTTGGGATACCCAGTCAGAGAAAAACTGTTGCTTCCCAGGTTCAAACTGGGTTAGTAACATTTTCATGAAAAGACACGGATATCAAGACATTCTTGAAATACTCAAGTATTTTAGCATGCATTGCTTTTTGCCACTTGTTCTTTGGGATGGACGAAGGATGTCTGGGAAAGACAGAAGATCTAGTCAAGCCATGGGGAAAATGCAAGAAACCACCTTATTCTTTTGAAGTGGGTGGTCTAAGGTTGGGAATCTACAAAATGGACTCTGAGTTGTCCCCTAAAGACTCCTCTTTTCCCTATTGGTTCTCTTTAGATAGCCACCCTGTGTCTCCTTCCTGATCCGTGCAATGACTTCTGAGTATAAAAAGTCACCTTCTCAGGGAGAATGCTTTTCTATCCTACCTATGTGCCATTCAACGAAGCCACATGAGGCTGAGTAGTGGTGGTGATTAGTCAGAATTAGAGAGGGAGTGAGAGGAGTTAACCTTTCGTCCTGATTGTCTCTGAATCTAACATGGATGTAGCAAAATAATGCCTTCATCTCTCAGCCTTACTTACCACTTACATCTTAACATCATAGTCTCTGTTTCTGGTCCTACTTATTAGTATCTCTCCATTTACAACAGGAGCAGGAATGGCTGCTCTCCATCAGTCCCACATAGCCCAGATAGTCAGAATTAAATGCTGGACATAGAGCTCTAATGATGTCCCCTGTACAATGACCCCTTTATTGATGATTACGACTTCCATTCTAAGGCAGATGACAAACTGGAGAGTCAGCCCTTACTCTGAGTTCCCTACCAGCAGCACTCTGCTCAGGATGCAGACACAGATTCCCAGGTACCCTTTGCCTTCATACTCTTGCATGGGAAATAGTTGATGAGAGGAACTGGTGAGGAATTTGAAATTTGAGAGCGAAGGGGAATAATCGATTCCCCAGAGGCCATGGGACTTGGACATGAGGCTTTGTCACACACAGCAGCTTCATAGATATTTCTGAAAACTCTTTCTTTGTAGCTAAAGAGGGATCTGCAACCTCCCTGAAACTTTACTGTAGCACTCACACTTGAGGGCTCAAGATCTAAGCGATGAGAAACTATTTCCTCATGTGTCATGCTTACATTCTTCTAGACTTTTCCTCCCTAGCCTATCTTCCTTCCTTCTAAGCTCTACTTTTATATGAAACCACATCTGAGTATTTTGCCTGATAACACTCTAATCCATTATATTAAAATGCACTGTTCCCTATGATATTAGGTATATGCTTTGAACTTTGTGGAGTAACCCCATGTTTTATTATAGATGGAGTTAGCTGTAACATGGCCATCCAGGGCTGATAGTGCAGCTTACTGTTTTAGAGTATTCTTCCTGAAACTCTAAATGTTTATCCTACATTTACTTAGGTTATACTTCTCTTTAGGAGGTTTTTTTCCCACAGGATTATGCACCTAGGAGAAAGAGACCAAATCTGTTTTGTTTCCAGCCTAGCGTAGTACCTGATATAAAGTAGTCTCTAAGTAAACACTTGTTGAGTGAATGACCAAGGACCAAGGGCCTCCTTTCCCACTGATGCCAGTTAAGGCCATCTTCTGCTACATATGCAGCTGGAGCCATGGTCCCTCCATGTGTATGTATCCTTTAGTTGGTGGTGGTTAAATCCTTGGGAGCTCTCGGGAGTCTGGTTGATTGATGTTGTTCTTCCTATGGTGTTGCAAACCCCTTCAGATCCTTCAGTTCTTCCCCTAACTCCACCACTGGGATTCCTGTGCTCAGTCTGATGGCTGGCTGCAAGCATCTGCATCTGTATTGGTAAAGCTCTGGCAGAGCTCAGGAGACAGCAAGAATTTTTCTGTAATTTTTGTTTGTAGAATATCTCTCCCCTGACTACCAAGCTACCATTTCATGTCTGAGGGACCACCTCACTGCAGTCTCAGCCCAACAAGTGTCTCCTCTGTGGACCACTGTAAAGCTCCTTAGTGACCATGTCATCACAATTACATGTTGTGATTCTCTTGCCAATTTAGAAGCTCAGTTGCTCTATGAAAAAGCACGTGATTAGAGGTTGGTATGCTGTTGCTCATCTGAACTAGCTAGATGCGCAGTCCTTGAGTAGCAATTCTCAGCAACAGGAAGCATCATATTTCTCAAGTGAGTTTTAGCCTTTTGGGAAAAAAATGGCATGGCAAAGGGCAATGGGTTCGTTTCTTTGTTCATTTGTAGTCAGGCCAGCTGTGAATCTCAACACACATGCTTGGCAGTTAGTACAAGGCAGAGATACATGGGCAGCTTAGACTGTATCATGTCGAGCCCTTTATTTTCTGAGGGTCAAGTCCATTGTTTCTGGAAAGTGGCCTCCGTGTGGCTCTGGGGCCACACTGTCCAGCTTGTGGGATCGCCACAAAGAAGTCAACAGTTCTGATTTCAAAGAAAAATAGCCGGGAGCGTTCACAGACTTTAAATAGACATTAAACATAACCAAAGATGTAAATGGACACAGACTGCACTGTGACAGCAGAGAACTCATAAAAGACCAGAGGCTTTCGTTAGAGAAAAAACCAACCAACCAACAAAACAACAACAACAACAACAACAACAACCGCCAGAAAACATATGAAATCATTGTTACATAATTGTATTCTCCTGGGAAGGATTCAAATTCATTGACCAGGGAGCACTAAGATTGAAGAGACGAGCCGCTGCCTCACTGTTGCTAAATTTACATATCAGTGTCAACCCAAGTGAAGGACAGATTTTGAGACAGCTTTACTTACAATCGGAAACAGTAAGCTTAACTCAAGAAGAAGGGAAATTCCATCAGAAATTAAAAACACGAAAAAACCAAAACAACAAAAACCCCAGAAATCAGACAATACCACACAGAACTCTGTATCCTGAGACACACAAATTGAAACAACCCAAATAAATGTCAAGAGCATAAGGAAATAAGTGTAACTTATGAGAGGTTAATGCTTTTTATGCTTTGATCATGTGGCAAACTTGCTCATAGATAGAGAAAAAGACTAGGAGGGGGAAAGGGAGACTGGGAGGGGGAAAGGGAGACTGGGGCAGAGGCTTTTCTAATTCACACTGAGCCAATCACTCAGCATGACCTCAAGCAACTCTCATGTGGGTTGGCCTCCGTCAACCAAATATATATAGAATATCATTTTGCACTTGAGTGATAAAAGGGGAGGGGTTATAAGGCCTGTGAAATGCAGTATGATTTTTGGAGACCCATTATCACCTCCAGAAATGATAGGGAAATAGTACTTAGAAGAGGCATTCAGATCTACAAGGGGGAGACGCTCTCTTTTGTTTTGTGCTGGATTGGTTGCTACAGAACAGAATGTTTACTGGGTGCATAGTCCTGGCAAAGGTTGTGGAGGATTAACTAGCATGCTGATTGGAGAGCAAACAGTTTAATCCTGCTGGAGCACCTGCCGTAAAGTGATCTGTGTTCAGCACAGCACTACACCCAGACTCCTGCCCTCTCTATTTTTAGAGCAACTCACTCTAGACATTGTTGCCTTCCTTGATGTGTTGATGGTCTACTTTAAGGAAAATTCTTTCCCAATATGACCCAGATCACCAAGAGACTGTATACTTTGCCCAACTGGAAATGTCAACAGTATATGCATTTTAGGACCATAAAGACAGTGTGCCTACAAGTCAGTTATCCCTAGCTTTGGAGAAGACCTTTCAGCCTAGTTAGTCTGTCCAGTGAGTCTCCCCAACAAACTCCAGAGATAAGGCTAGTTTCTGTTGCCTCCTCATATGCTCTGTGTGAGTACTTGAACTGTAGCCTTTTTGTTCCTCAATGACCTTTCTTCATTCCAAGTTGTTACTCTCTGATCAACCTCCCTCATTTTGTAAAGCCTAATCATCGCATCTTTGTTTATGAACTTTTGCTAGATGTTTCTTGTAGTCCATAAAATGACAGCCTTCTCCTTACCTCCCAATCTCCCCCACTGTAACTATAGTGGAAACAAGTTTCATTGCATTTGTACTGTCAGAGCACAGCTCCTTCCCTCTTGAGTCCTAGAGTTTGGCTTTGGGGATGCGCTTGGTCCAGTCTCTGTCAGGTGTGCAAGAAGACTTAGCTCCTCACGTTTCTATCTCCCCTCTGCGGATTCTGTTCTGAATGAGGACTGCCCTTATAGTCCAGAACCCAGGAGGAGCCCAGGAAATCTTCCATGATCTTGAGCAGAACTGTTTCTGCTGCCCTGCTTTGCCTGAGGAGCAGGCGAACTGCCACTTTCCATCATCTACCTGGTGAGCTACCTGAGGATGCAGCTAAGAGGTCTTCCTTCAGGAAAAGGATAGTATAGTCTTTCTTCACATCAGCGCCTGTCACTGGTTCAGTGCTCTCAGCCTTGTTAGATCTAGATGCCAGTGTTTTCTGAATGATTTCTCCACCCACCCTCACATCCCACTGTAACCAGTATTTAGATCATTTTCCATCTCTCCAAGGCCAACAACTGATTTTCACAGTCTCTTTCCCACCTGATTTTTCTGCTCTAGCTCTATGTCCTTTTCTTTACCCTTCACACAGTCCTTCTGAAACTGAGTACCAAATGTCTATCACCACTTCTCACTACCATCTTCGTACACCTGCCCACTCTACACTCAGGGCAAACACATTGCCTTAGTCACTCACCTGACAGTGACTTCCAGTGTGGATCCCAACATTGGAGAAGGACATCTTCATTTCTTCTGTATAAACTTAGTAACTTCTCACTCCAGTATTCACTTCATTCTAACACAATTGTAAGTCTGTTTTTTCTCTTTATTGAAAAATGATAGTTTCTCATAGGATATATCCTGATTAAGATTCCCCTCCCTCTACTTCTGCCAATTCCTTCCCATGTCCTCTCCCACCAAGATCCACCCTTTTCTGTCTCTCATTAGAAGACAAATAGGATTCTACAGGACAATTAAAGTAAGAGAGGAGAGGAGAGGAGAGGAGAGGAGAGGAGAGGAGAGGAGAGGAGAGGAGAGGAGAGGAGAGGAGAGGAGAGGAGAGGAGAGAACATGAGGTAAGATAAGACCAAACCTACCACATTAAGGTTGGACAGGACAAACCCAACATTAGGAAAAGAATCGAAGAGAGGCACAAGAAACAGAGACCCATTCATTTGCACACTCAGGAATCCCATAAAGGCACTAAACTGGAAGCCATAATATATATACTAAGGACCTAGAAAGTAAGAGGAGAGAAGAAAACAATATATAAATGAAGTCAAGTTAAAATAATAAGATAAAATTAACAACAAGGAAAGGAAAAGCCTCATCACAACACTGTGAGCCCCGCAGCCTCCAGAGATGCCTTAAGTTCATTCTCTGTTGAACATCTACTGCTGAGCATGTAGCTTTCCCTTAGGAGTAGTTTGCTTCCCCAGTGAGAGACCTCCTTGGAGGAAACTAAATTCCTATTTGCACTTTTGAATTAGGGATGGGGCATGTGACCATGTCCCTGTTTAGCTCTAGGGCCCATATGGTGCAAACCTATGCAGACCCTGTGCATGCTGCTCAGTCTCTGTGTTCAGACCCTGTGCATGCTGTCCCAGTCTCTGTGTGTTCATGTGTGCATCAATCCCTGTCTTAGAGGACCTTGTTTTCTTAGTGCCTTCCATCCTCTCTGGCTCTTTCTCTGCAGCCTGTTCCAAAGTATTCTCTGAGCCCTGAGGGGAAGACTTGATGGAGCCATCCCTTCTGAGACTATTTCAAGCTACCCCCTCTTTCCTTTCTGCTTAATGTCTGGCTGTGAGATTCTGTATTTGTTTTGATCATCTGCAGAAGAAAGGTTCTCTGATGGTGTTGAGAAAAACTTATCTGTAAATATATGAGAACAAATTCCCCTTACTGGACATCCTTGCCACTATGAGATGTCACTTAGCCATTCTGAGAGGTATAAGATGAAATCTCAAAGTAGTTTGGAGTTGCATTTTCCTAATGAGTAAGGATGCTGAACATTTAAAAAAAATCTCAAATATTTGAGTTTCCTCTTTTGAGACTTCTCAAAGAAGCATTGGTTCTTTGTATTGTTTTTGTGTCTATTTTATTGTTTCAGCTCTTACTTTGATTTTTTCCTGACGCCTTCCTCTTTCAGGTATGGTTTCTTATTTTTGTTCTAGTGTTTTTATTTGTATTGTTAAGCAACTGATGTGAGATATTTCCCTTTTGATGTAAGCAGTTAGTGCTATGAGCTTGTTTCCTAGAACAGATTTAATTATGTTGTAAACATCTGGGTATGCTGTATATTCATTTTTGTTCAATTCTAGAAAGCCTTTAATTTCTTTCTTAATTTTTGTCTTGAACCTTTGTTCACTCAACAGTGACTTGTTCAGTTTAAGAGTTTACAGATTTTTTGTCGTTAATATTCAGGTTTAATCCGTGGTAGTCAGATAAGATATTATCTCAACATTTTTTGGTATCTGTTGAGATTTGCTTTGTTTCTGAGTATATAGTTAATTTTGGAGAAAGTTCCATGAGATGCTGAGAAGAAGATATATTCTTCTGTGTTTGGGTGAAATGTTCTGTAAATATTTGTTTGGTTTCTAATGTCAGCATCAGCATTTCTCTGGTTCTTGTTTGACTGGATGATCTCTATGTGAGAGTGGGGTATTGAAGTCTTCTACTATCAATGTATGCAGGCCAACATGTGATTAAAGCTTTAGTAGTGTGTTCAAGAACTTGAGTGTCCTTGTTTTGGTACACAGCTGTTAAGAATTCCAGTGTTCTCTTGGTGGCCATTTCCTTTGATGAGTAGAGAACGTCCTTCCCTATATTTTCTGGTTAGTTTTGAGATATTAAAATGGATACACCAATATTAATTTTAGGTTGGTTTGAAATATCATTTTAATCCTTTTATCCTGAGGTGCTGCCTATCCTTGACTTGTGCTTATTGATTTTTGTTTTTGAAACCTTACTGATAATCTGTGTCTTTTTATTTGGGGGGAATTGAGACCACTGATGTTGATATATATCAATAGGCAATGTTTGTTGATTATGATTATTTTGCTCTTGTAGTGTGTGTGTATCTGTGCTCGTGTATGTGTCTCCTCTTTTCTTTTGCTGGGTTCAAATCATATTTTTCTTGTGATTTTTAGATATGATTAATCTCTTTAGGTTTCAGTTTTTCTTCTAGTGACTTCTATTTTGTTAGATTTGTAGACAACTGATACTTAAATTTGGTTTTATCACAGAATGTATTATTTTCTCCATCTATTATGACTAAAAATTTCACTGATGTGGTGGTTTGCATGTGTTTGGCCCAGGGAGTGGCACTATCAGGAGTTGTGGCCTTGTTGGAGTAGGTGTGGCCTTGTTGGAAGAAATGTGTCACTGTGAGTATGGGCAATGAGATCCTCCTCCTGGCTGCCTGGATGAGAATCTTCTCCTATTTACCTTTGAAACAAGATGCAGAATTCTCAGCTCCTTCAGCACCATGCCTGCCTGGGCACTGCCATGCTTCCCACCATGATGATAATAGACTGAACCTCAGAACCTGTAAGTCAGCCAAAATTAAATGTCCTTTATAAAAGTTGCCTTGTTCATGGTGTCTTTTCACAGTAGTGGAAATCCTGTCTAAAACAACTGGGTATAGTAGTCTGGGCTGGCATCTGTGGTCTCTTAGAGTCGTAGATTGTCTGTCTAAACCATTATGGCTTTTAGACTCTTCTTTAAAAAGTCAAGCAATTCTCATAGGTCTGTATTTAACTTGTTTTCTTTTTCTCTTGCAGATTTTAACATTCTTTACTTGTTCTGTACATTTAGTGTTTTGATTATTGTATGACTCAAGCACTTTCTCTTCTGGTCCAGACTATTTGGTATTTTATATGTTTCCTGTCCTTAGATATGCATTTTCTTCTTTAGGTTGGGGAAAATTTCTCCTATTATTTTGTGGAAAATATTTTCTGTGCCTTTTAGCTGTGTTTCTTCTCCTTCATCTATCCATATTATTCTTAGATTTGGTCTTTTCATAGTGTCACAGATTTCCTTGATGTTTTATGCATTTTTTAGATTAATATTTTCTTTGATCAAAGTATCTATTTCTTCTATCATATCTCAAATGCCTGAGATTCTCTCTTCCATTTCTTGTATTCTTTTGGTGAGGTAGTTTCTATTCAAGTTTCTAAGTTTTTCATTACTATATTTCCACCAGTTTGAACTTTCTTTATTACTTTTTTTCCCACTTTCTTATCTTGAACAATTTTATTCATTTCCTTCTTTGTGTTTTATACATTTCTTTAAGAGATTTATTCATTTTCTCTTTAACAACCCTATCATATTCATAAAGGCTATATTAAGGTGTTTTATTTGTGCTTTGATTATGTTGGAATATTCAAGACCTGTTCTGGTAGAGTTGCTGTGTTCTAAGGACACATATTCTTATGGTGGGTATAGATTATGTTTTAATGATGGATTTAGAAACCTGGGTTTGGAAAACTCTAATTTTAGGTGCTGACATCTGCTTGTCTTTATAGAGTGGATGTTCTGTTGGCCACTTTGCTTCTTAGGATGGTGCGGTAAATTTGTGTGACCTAGTAGAAAGTTTTGGGATCTTGATGAATGTGACCATTAGAGGTTCCAGATAAAATGTGTTTTTAGGTATTGGGAGCTGAACGTAGGTAATTGGATGAGCTAGGTATGTGTAGGGGTGGTGAGGGGTTCACAAGAGGGAAGAAAGCAGGGTAGTACTCTAGGATCTGCTTAGTTCTCTGGGAATGGGGGCAGATGGTGAGGTGAGGCCAAAGTAGGTGGTCTGCTACAGAGTTGGGAATGAGGCTAGTGAATTATACTTGGAAGAGTGGCAGAGAGTTGGTGATATGTAGCTAGATTACCTGGATAACTAGTTGTAGTAACCTGTGGGTTCCCAGGGAGTGCTGCAGGAGTTGGGGTTGGGATAAAGCAATAAATTGGGAAAAGGAAATTTGGAGGGGAATACCTGTGTCATCCACAGGAGACTGGGGCCGAGTGTTAGGGAAGGCTGCAGCAGGTAGGCGCCTACAGAGTTTGGGGATGAGACTGGAGAATTGAACTTGGAGGAGCTGAGAGACAAGTGAAGATCTACAGTTAGCCTACCTGCTTCCCTGGCTGGAGATTAAGTTTTTCCAACGTATCCTTTAAGTCTCAGGTTATTGTGGTTTGTTTTGAAGATTCTTCTTCACTAGGCATCTGTGTTATAAGCTTCATGGATGTTAACTAATTCCTTACATTTGCACTGCACATTTATCCTAGTTCTTTAAAGTGCAAATGCTGGTTATCTTCAAATAATTTCTCATTTACAGATACAGATATGAATAAATAATAACCATTTCCAAATATGCATATATTTCTGTGCCCTGAGTGCTATTGTTTGTTTTCTGCCAATGAGAGCCAGAGAGGCAAATTGTCCTGAGGATTCTTGGCTAATAAGTGTTAGCACCCCATGCATTATAAGCTTCCAGCCAGCAATCTCTCTGCTGCAGCGTCCTGAGTGTTCTGCAATATGTCTGTTTATTTTGGTTTGGCTCACTTTCCCACCATTTATTTCCTATCTGCGAAACAGCTATGATTTATAACAGGAAATAGGAGGTGTGCAAGTAATATGAAAGTTTTGTTGTTGTTATTGTTTGTTTGTTTGTCCCAATCGAAGGATATTTTTGATACTTTGAAGATAACACCTATCATTGTACCTGGAAACATTGGACATTTACTTCTCAATGGCAAATGGGACCAATATGTCTTGAGCCATGCCATAGCTTAGAAAAATAACTTAGAGTGAGATACAGAGTGACCATTGTGGGGAAACATTGTTAGTATAACTTCATGTAATGTACACATACACACAGACACACACAGACACATACACACATATTATACATATAAATAAATATAAGTGTATTTTTCTAGGCACTTAGCTTAAAAGATTCTATGTAAAGATAATCCATTTAGAGTGATTATTTATAGACTTGCAATTTCCTTCCTAAACAGGAATCTGTCCCTAGTAATATTTTCTTGGTTATATATCATTTTCCCCTAAAAGTTCAAAGCTTTTACTGCATGAGCTAAGGTCTTTTCTATTTGTTTTTTTTTTTTTTTACTTTCAGAAGTTCTCAAGTCTCATCAAAATAAACAGTTGTAGAAAGAAGGCTCATTAAAGGGAAAAACGAATCACAATCCCCTACTTGTAGTGATCTTGATAATTTTTAACTTTCCTGTGCCAAAGGTCTCTGATCATGTCACTGCTGCTGACCCTGAAAGTAAATAGTTGTAACATTCAGGAATCTTCAATTCATGGCACAAGGATGAACAATAATAGCGGGTAGATCCCACATAAAACTGCAGTGATTCTGACATGGCCTCTGACATGTGGAACTCAAAGAGAACTAGGATCCCAGCAAAACAAAAGTAAGTTCTTCACCAGTGTTTTCCAAAGCCTTAGACTCCACCTCTATGAATTACTTTCTCTGTAAATTTCTTTAGGGAACTCACTTCCTTTAGACCTTCTGGATTCTCTTTTGAAGCAGATACTGAAATTACTCAGTTTAGTGGCCATGGTCCATCACATCATTAGTTCCAGTGCTCCAGTATTTTCTAATAAAAGCATGTTCTTCTCCATCCCTTAGTTCTGGATGTAGACATGTTACTTGTTTTAGCCTATATGTATTAGAAAGTGTGATATGAACAAGGCAGTGTGGGTGTATGTGTGTGTTCACATTTACTTTTTTTTTTAATAAGGATACCACTCGTATCAGATTATGGGTTTAATCTACTCATTATGACTTAATAAAACTACATTAGTGATGCTAGTGTTGATAAGGTCCATTCTGGCTGATAATGATCAGGAACTCATGAATCTTTGGGAGAACACAGTCTGTCTACAACACTGGCACTTTGAAGGAAGCTCTAGAGCAGTGTTGTATGCAGTCTGCTCATACAAATGCACATCTAAAACACTGTCCCACACTCTTCCAAAGAGAAGTCTCACACATCCATTCTTCTCCTTCCTTCTTGTTCTGCTTCTCCAGCTCTTCTCTGTGTCCTCCTTTCCTCTCTCTCCCCTCTCGGTTCCTTCTTTACATTTCTTTCCACCTCCATTTCTTCTACGACTTCTTCATCATCATCAGATGATCTATTGTTTTTATTGTTGTATTGTATTTCACCACTTACATCTTATATTGTTTGCATTTCTCTGTTTTGAATACTTACCCCGTGAATAGACAGATCTCTTCGTTAACAGAAAAGAAAGCTGGGTTCATGCTTGTTGATTGACTTTTCTAAAGCTGTCCTTTAATGAGTGCCAGAGCTTTACAGTTTCCTGTCCAAAATGCAAAATTCTATTTCACCAAAGAATTTATTTTTAAAAAACCCTGTTCATAAAGGTTCCAGGAACCCTAAAATGGTGTTCTCTCAGTTTTGCTCTCTCTATCCTTGTGAGAGCAGTTCAGTAAAATGGCAGTAAGAGGTTATATTGGGATTTGATCCATGCCTTTCAAAAGTTTACCAAAAGGGTTAAAAAACGGAAAGAGATTTTAGAGCAAGGGAAGGAACCTTTTCCCAGTAAATCTGATGATATGCCTGTAATTAAGTCAAATAGGTTAAAGGCTTGTTATGCTAGCATTAACACGCAATTCATCCATTGAATTACAATGAGATTCATGTAAGGATTACACGTAAAATTCCATGTAATGAGATGTATTCATCATCAAAAGCTTTTTGCCCTTTAAGAAAATGTTACAATAATTATCCCATGAACGTGCAAAGTCAATAGAGGTGAAAATGCATGTCTTTTTATACCATCATTGTGATTGTATTTATATTGGCAAGGCCTAACCCTGCTGACATTTAACTTTCCAGGAAAGAACGTGGGCTGCTCCTGCTCTCTGCTCATCTCACCCCTTCCTCTTGGGCCATCAAGAGATGCCCTTTGCCCTCATGCTCATCTCTTCCACGGAGACACAGACACCAGAATCTTGTTTCCCAACTTACAAAACAGATAAGTTAACATGTGATTACATACTTGGCAAAAGGATTCACTGGAGATTTCCTTTAAGACTCTTCCCTTTAGAAAAAAAAATCTAGTTTTTCTTAAAGTGAAGACTCAGCAGTATTTAATTCAAAGATTATTATGAATTTAATGTAAATTAATCCAAAAATGACTATGAACGGGGGCATTTTAGATTTATCAGTAAAACACATTGGTCCCCTTTGAGGATATGCATATAGAATTCAGAGATTTAAAATAGAAGTGAGTTTGGGGAAAGATGCAAGGTAGATAATTATTTAAAGAGCTAGGATGGGGAAGGACAAATAATACATTTTTTTCCCTCATGTGTGTATATAACCTGCAGCAACCATGGAATGCAGGAAAATAAAAAGGAAAAATGGGATGAGGCAAGAGAGAGGACCAACAGGATGCAGGTGATTTAAAGGCAGAAATAGAATAAATGGGAGAGGGAGATCTAATTGAGGAGGAAGAGAAGAGGTTAATACACAAGTACAGAGAAGGAGAACAGATAAAGAGCACCAAGCATGTTGCTAAAGCCTTAAGGAATCCTGTTACTTTATATTTTCCTAAAATTATACACATTAAATATTAGTGTATACTGTGTGTGTATTTGTGTGTGTGTGTTGGTTTGAGTATACCTAACCCAGGGAGTGGCACTATTTGGAGGTGTGGCCTTGTTGGAGTAGGTGTGCCACTGTGGGCTTGGGCTTTAAAACCATCATCCTAGCTGCCTGGAGGCAAGTCTTCTCCTAGTGGCCTTCAGATGATATAAAATTCTTAGCTCCTCCAGCCCCTTGTCTGCCCAGCAATACTATGCTTCCACCTTGGTGATAATAGACTGCATCTCTGAACCTGTAAGCCAGCCCCAGTTAAATGTTGTCTTTATGAGTTGCCTTGGTCATGGTGTCTGTTCACAGCAGTAAACCCTAACTAAGACAGTGTGCATTACTTGAAATTACTTGAAGTTATAATACTTGAGCTAACAATGTTCCCCACAAAGGACAGAGACTATTCAACAAAAACGCCAGAACCAGGTATGGGAAACCTTTTTTTGAGTGGTTGATCAGAGTAGTCCAAGTGACTCCCAGAATAGTTAGGTTATATCTGCTTCTTATGGTTAGCTCTCAGAGGTTGCAGGTTATTTCCTAGTTCTGAAGACAGCACATACTTCAAACTCAGGACTTGGAAGATTTGAGCTGAATTGACCCTGAAGGCCTCCTTGCTATGATCCAACTTTCACAGTACCAGAAAGTTCAGTTAAACTGTCAGTATTTCAGTACAATCAGTATTTCTATCCAGCTGTGGTGCCTATAAACTAAAACAAGAACCAGCATGGCAAGATATCCCTAAAAGTTCAATATGTGCACCCATATCTTGGCATAACTTACTAACTTAAACTGAACTTAAGGTCCACTCAACAGAGAAGTCATGCCTTGTACTAGAAACCCAGCCAACTCCTCAAGGCTGGTAGATAATGAATCTTAGAAGAGAACTTGCTACCATTACTCTACTAACCAGCATAATTCCTAAGTACATTCTCAAAAAAAATCCTCATACCCACAAAAAGTACAGCTTTCACCCCTCATCAAAGAAGCTTTGTTTGCTTATTTGTTTGTTTCAACAAATTGGGACCATTACTGAAAGTCACAACAGGTCATTATGCAGAGATCACCAGGCAGTGTGGAGCTATTCCTCACAGTCATATCTACAACTCCTGAATTTAATGCTTAGGAACATCATGGAAGAAGGAGAAGAAAGATTGTCCAGGAGACCAGAAGTCTGCTATGAGACTGTGCATCTGAGAAATGACAGGAAAAACTATTTCCATGATACTTAAAAGATAAGACTGTCTCAACAAGACCCAAACCATGACAATATCAAAAGACTTGATACAGGAAGGGAGACATCTCATGGAGTCCCACCACTAGCTGAAGAACTACAGGAAACTAATGACTGTTGGGAGAGGGGGAAGTGAGAGTCAGCCCTGAAATCACCTACACCTAAGCCACACAGAAAAGGCTTTGCAGATTGTATTATATATTTATGAATATCTGTATCTACATATGCAACAATAATTTTAAAAATAGGTTGTCAATTTGAGAGGGAATAAAGAGAAGAATATGGAAGGGGCTAAGGAGGGGCATCCGGGAGGGGTTGAAGAGAGGAAGGGAAGAAGGGAAGTGGTGTATTTTAATTAAAAATTTTAATAAATAAATGAAGGTCTGGGGTACATAAGCAAATGATTATAATCCTGGCATGGGAATAGGTTCTTGCTGTATGTCTGAAGTTATGGAAAAAAGAATACCAAAAGAGTGCCACATATCGATGTTTAAATAAGAATTTTGCTTTTTTTATTAAAGGATCTGTAACTATATCCTCTATGTCGAATATGTTTTCTAAATTCTACTTTTGTGTTACGTGTAACAGAAAATGAAAGAGGTAGGTATAGATATGTTAATTGAATATTCTGAAAGCCAAACTTAATAACTTTGAGATAGATGGCTGCATAAGATTATTTTCCCTTTTGGAAATTTATATTTTAATAACAACTTAATTGGTTATGTATTTATTTTTATTCTTTGAGCATTTCATGTAACGTATTTTATCTTATTCTTCCTTTCTTACCTTTCTAATATTAGCAACCATATGAAGAGGATCAGTTTAGCTGGATTTATTGATACGCTCCATGAGCAAAGCAGGAGACACAGCTAGCGTAACTGAGGTTTTCTTTGAATGACTTTAGGCAAGGTCTGTTTATTGAAGTAAAAAAAAAACCTGGCAATTTTCTGTAAGTATGTAAAGTGTCTCAGAGCAGGAGAATAGAAATCAGAAAGATTTGGCTTTAAAAACAAAGCTAATGCAAACTTGCTTTGTTTAGAACATTTACTGTGATGATATATATATTGATATCTATCTCTATCTATCTATCTATCTATCTATCTATCTATCTATCTATCTATCTTTCATGTGATTAGGCTTTTTTGTCTGTATTCCGCTAGTGTAGCTTGTGCCTTCAAGACCAGAAGAGGGAGTCCCCTGGAACTTCCAGAGAGCTCTAGAGGGGCAGTCAGTGCTCTTAACAAGTAGGTCATCTCTCCAGCTCCGTGAAGAATATCATTTGAAGGATTAAAGTGTAGGTTTATGTTCTGTGTATCATGAATGTCATATGTCACATGATGGTATCATTTCTTTTTGTGGTTCAGTGAGGGTTTTTGTTTGTTTGCTTCTGTTACTTTTTTTTTTTTTTTTACTGAGATTACAATTATCAGAAAAAGATTTTCCAGTGTTATTCTGTGCTGTAAAATTTCTCCTGTGCAACAAAGATGTTTTTACAATATTTTTATTTTGCATACGTGCAAGTTGCTAGGTGAGCCTGTAACTTGCCTATTATGAACAATGTGGCAAAGACATATAAAACAATTTATTTTTGAAAAAAAAAACCAATTAGTTGAATCTTTGCTCTTCTTCCATGACAATTTAGTCAACATTTCCTCATCTGTACAGTGACAT
Organism: Grammomys surdaster; assembly: GCF_004785775.1. Taxonomy (NCBI): domain Eukaryota; kingdom Metazoa; phylum Chordata; class Mammalia; order Rodentia; family Muridae; genus Grammomys; species Grammomys surdaster. The sequence continues at coordinate 16,985,109 of NW_021604565.1, forward strand.
TTCATTGATTTATTCATCCAGAAAATAAATATTTTTATAGCTATGGGTCAGACATTTTCTTGGCCAGTGAAGAATATAAAGGATAAAAAATGAGTCACATAACCTCCATCTCATTTTTCATACAATGTAATAAGAGAAAAAATGTAATGTTAAAATATCTTAAAATACAATGAAATATGTGAAACAGGTTCATTATAGATGGTGTGGCATTTTGGAGGAAAGGAAAGTGCACATCTAGTTTCCTAGGAATCAAGCAAATTTTTATGAAGAATATGACCAGGTGCAGACCACATGCTACCACCCGTAACAGGAAGTATTTGAAAAAAACAGTGGCACAGCTTGGTTAGCTCCCTGGCCGCCACTGTGTTCCCACTCTAAGTTCCCGCTCTGGCCGAGGCACTGGCTGGCCAGTGGTGCCAGCCCAGGACCCATGAGATGTTGGCCTCTGCTAGTCAGCCTCATGGAATCCACGGCTCTAAGCCTGGCACTTGGGACAACTCTGTCATCCTCATGTTCTAGGCTCAGAGCAGACAATAACTGCCATCCTTGCAGTACCCAGTAGAAATAAGACTCTTAATGCTTAAAGATTATCCAATGGATTTATGTGTCAGCAAACAATACACAAGATGCCCACACAATTAGAATTGCTATCCCAGTATCTAACTTTTTGATATGGATAACTACCCGAGACTGCTAGAGACACGAATGTCTGCCGCCACCTTTCCTCTACTTCCCCTTCCCCTCTCTCATTCCTTCTTCCTCCCAACTGCCAGCTCCACCTACCTCTTCTACTGCCCAATCATGGAGCTCCACTGCAAATACAATGGGCAAGAAAAGATCCTGCTACATATCACCCTTTCTGTTAGAACAAAAAAAAAAAAAAAGGAAAGAAAAACTTTCCCTCAAAATATAAATTGAGTCCAACTATCACCAATTTGTGATAGTAAGGTACAAGATAGACCTCATACCCAGTCCAACATTATTGTCAATAAAAAGACCATTGTCATCTATCCTTACTTAAAAGACTATAGTTCTGTACCTGGTAGGTTCTGTACCTGGTGGGTTTCTTGGGTGTTTACTGTAAGATTGTGTCTCTTAGAAAATATGAAGTTATAGTCATGTTTAGTACAATACCAATAGGTCTTGGCCCTAGACAAAGAACGACAGACAACTGAGGAAATTGAATAGTTGGACACTGGGTGTTAGGGGAATAGTCTTTCTGAGGGAAGAACATACCAGTTGGTAATCCAATATAAAAAAGGGTCTGCCGTTATACAGACTGAACAGGTTTTATTTAGATACTTAAGAACTCTCTGCCTCTCTGTCTCTGTCTCTGTCTCTATCTCTGTCTCAGAGTCTCTTTCACAGAGAAACACACAAACACACACACACACACACATGCAAAGAGCCTTTAAATGAGTCAGGAGGGTACTTGGAGAGCTTGGAAGAAGAAAAGGGCTTAGGGAAATGATGTAATTATACTGTAATCTCACTTTGAAAAAAATTGCTGGATTCTCTGAATAGACAGAAAAAGCATACCCCATTAGAAAAACAGCTGTAGCAATGACTCAAAGGTTATGAAAACTGCTAACGTTCTTGGGAAACGGTGGTGAGTTTAGCTTTCTGATGCTGTAAATACTGGGAGCCACTGAATATCCTGAAGAGCTTCAAGCGGCTGGCTATGTATACTCGCAATCCAGAGAGAGGAATGAACGTGTGCATGCGAGGTTTATTCCACATTCTGATTTTTATCCCTGGATCCAATCCCGCCTGAGATTGAGGTGACTCTTCCTACATCAGTTACTGCAATCAAGATAATCCCGTCTAGGCAGGACTAGAAACCTGTCTCCCCGTGATTCTGGATTGAGTCCACGTTACAATTATAGTTAAGTGTTGCAGCAACCTTACCAACAACTGAGAAACGAGACAGAGACAGTAGGGACGATTTTAGATGCCTTAAGTGTCACTGCTACCCTGTGTCTCTACTGTCATTCATCTCTAGAGCACTAGTCCAAAGGCAGAAGAATGCCCATTTTTTTAAGTGCATGTGGACAATTCACCAAGGTAGATTACATTCCACCTCAAGAAACTGTGTATTATAATGAAATCAGGAAACCTATAAAGGTATGTTCTTGGACACTAGACTCATAAATTTATTTGAAAATATCCAAATATCTGAAAATCAAAGTATGTAATTCTCAAGTCAGTGAGATGGCTGAGCAGGTAAAAGCCCTGGCTGCCAGGTCTGAGCACCTGAGTTTGATTCTTCAGGATCCACATCTAGGAAGGAAAGAAGCAACTCTGGCGAGTGTTGTCTGATGTCCACATGTGCACCATACAATCTATGTATGAACACAGGCATCATATGTGTACACAGATACACAAGAATAAATAAACGTAAATATTTTCAAAGCATGCAATTCTATATAGGTCCTAAATTAAAGACAAAGTCTCTAGCTAAAAATATATATTTAATAGACATGGAATAGTTAGAAAATAGTTCTTGAATGCTCCTTTAAAGTTTTAAATTAGTGTGTGTGTGTATGTGTGTGTGTGTGTGTGTGTGTGTGTGTGTGTGTGTGTGTACTCATGCCATGGAGCCCAGAAGACAACAGTGTGAGTCGATTTTCTTCTACTATGCTATAGTGAATAAAGGCAGGCCATTGCACTTGGTAGAAAGCATAATACTTTGAGTCTCGATGTCCTCTTTGCTTTTGTCTTATTTTTTTTCTTTTGTGTTTTACCTTCTCCCACCCACTCTCCTTGCCTTTGTTTTCTCTTTCATGTTCAGTGTAAGTTCTGACTCTTTGACCTAGTTCATATGTTGTTTCCTTGGTTGTGTTGAACCAATGTCCTGGCTTTCCAACATTCCAACAACATTCTCTAACTTTGCTGTTGTTCTGCGTTGCTCACCTTCCTATGAGATTCCTTCTGCGCTTTGTATAACTCCGCTAAAGCTATCCATCTGATCTTGCATGGTGTTCACTTTTAACATTCCATCTTTAACATATTAATCAGTTATTGCAAATCCCCTTTCAGATCACTCTAGTTTCTTTCTCATATCTTATCCTTCAGATAAGCAAGAGATAAGTAGCTGTAACCCCCACCCCCATGGCAACAGGGCTGTTTATTTATATAGTTATTTTTGCAGCTGTTGAGTAATATGCTGGTCCTCTTCCTGAAATGTGTGCTCAAAGCTCCATGGGCCTCATTATTTGTTAATTCATCATTACGTCTCACTTTCAGTAGAATTTGGTAACGTCTCTGTATTGATCCAAGATTACGCACTTGCTAGAACAGGAGGGTAATGGTGAAGACAGTATAGTGAGTGTTTGTTTCTCAATCCCCAAAAGGTGATTTACAAGTCTGGTTCAGACAATTGTGAATATCAACCCCCTACCCCCTTAAGCTCTTTCCTTTTCTGTTAGAAACTAGTTGTTGTATGTAACTGAGATAACTACTTTTTATTGTTTTGAGACACTCTTTATTGTCTGCTAGCTTATTATATAAAGTGGTTCATGTTAATATGATTAGGAGTTGGGTTCTTTCTGAAGATCTATGTTTCTAAAGTGAAACTGATGTCACACTACGGTCCCTTGCCTCAATCTCTGCTTCTCTTTAATAAACAGGTTCAAACTGAAGTTCACTGACATTTAAAAACCCTTTGAGGGTTTGATGTAAACCTGTGTGCAATGTGGGGGAAATAGGATTATGTGACTTTCATAGATTCCTTGAAGAGGCTCATGGATAAAAATGTAATCAGCAGCAACCTGGGATTTGGGGATTGAGAAACACTCACTATACTGCCTTCATCATTACCCTCCTGTTCTAGCAAGTGCTGTAATCTTGGATTAATACAGAGACGTTACCAAATTCTACTGAAAGTGAGACGTAATGATGAATTAACAAATAATGAAGCCCATGGAGCTTCGAGCACACATTTCAGGAAGAGGACCAGCATATTTCTCAACATCTGCAAAAATAAGTATATAAATAAATAGCCCTGTTGCCATGGGGGTGGGGGTGGGGGGTAATAGCTCCTTATCTCTTGCTTATCTGAAGGATAGGTAGTAGGAGCTGATCCAAAAGCAACAGAGGAAGTGATGTCTCCTTCTGGGAATCTTTCAGAAGAAAAAAAAAGTTAACGCAGTTGTCCCCAGGGCTCAAGAGATGTCTCTACTTTGTAATGAAGCCAATAGAAAAATATGAAGGCCTTCAGAGAAATTTGTCACTCTAAAAGTAAGTTAGACACTATAGTATTTAAATTTAGTAAAATCATTTTTATTTCTTAAAATGCCCTTTCTTTTGCACACTGTCAACTGTTAACCATTGTTTATTTTCTCCTAGGAGGGAAGGAATTTACTTCTCTGTGAGCTCCTTTCAGTTTCGAATTTTCCATCACAACTTACTATTGTGTTTAAGAAACCATCCCAAGAAAAGGAATGGATCACTTGGTGCCAAATCAATGGAGCCTTTCTATTATTTGGGGGACAACCATGGGGATATACCCATGTTGGGGCTGAGTTGCATCTCCATCACTTACACACTAAATTTCTAATTAATATACTCCAGAATGTGACTGGGAAGATAGAGTTGTTTGGGAGTTAATTCAGAGGTTGAGGTAGCTTGTGTGGTCCTTGGTCCATAGGGATTGATGTTGGTCAGAAGAGAACAACACAGAGGCAGAGATAGAAGGACACATGAAAATAAAAAGGAAAGATGGTCACTGGCCTGCCCACGAGTGTGCCAGTCTCAGAGGAAATTCACCGCTACTTTAAGCATGGATTTTTGTTCTTTAGAACTTTGAGAAAATAATTTTTTTTTTCTGTTTAAACTACCTGGACAATGATTTTTTGACTCAGTCATCTTAGCAAAGAAAATATAGCTTCAGATATTTTATTGCTAGTGTGTATCATTTATAGGTCCATTTTTAAAAAGTGTAATTTAAAAAATATATTGACAATAATGTTGATGTCAAAATGGAGATAAATATGTTCCAATAACCTGTAAGGACAAGGTCATATTTCATGGTGAGCTGTTGAAGTTATAAATTCATTAATCTGGTACACTGTTTAACATGTCAGCATGCTCATAGTGCTATTGTAAAGCATACAGGAAATATCCTGGTGAACATGAGTGATGTTGGGTCCTGGTTATGTTACTTGTATGACTTTTCTCCAAGGTCTCAACTTCTCATCCCCAGTTTCCCAGTATCTAAAATGGAGTTATTACATACCATCTTGAAGCTGAATAAAACATTGGATATATTTCACGTACGTTCTTGGTGAGTTGTAAATACAGGCACTCAGTAAGTATTGTCTCGAAGCAGCTATCTGGCAAATTAATAAATGCTGAGCAAGGTTTAGCTAGACTGTTACAGATGGTCTCAGGTACGTAACAGTCCAGAATCATCATATTAGGTTCATATCAATCACCACACCACATCGAAGTCACAACTCTTTGTGCCTTTAGTTTTTGTGCCACAGTCTAGAACTAAGCCTTAAGGGCATGCCACCAGACTGAGATCTTTGAAACCAGAGATTCATAAGAATTTTTGTTTCTGGGAGAAGTGACTTCTATGGAGACCCGTAATATAATGAAAATGGTCAAAAGGAGTACATTTAAAAGAGAATTAAGAAATGCAAGATGTGATTACATTTTTATATCAATGGCAATCATGGCACACAGTTAATACAGTATATATCACATCTAAATAAACGTCTTCATGTTTCTAGAGAGAAAATACTGTACCTTAGCTAATGCTTTGCAACCGTTGATCCTAGAGTGCGTGATGGGTATTATGCTTTTTCTTGAACAAGATCCTGTTGATGAGAGAGAAAATATTCACAAAAGGAAAATTATTCTTAGTACCTTTTCTCTGTTGCACAGGACATGATCTAGGCATGAGCATTGAGCATGTCTTTTTAACCCTTCATTTTCCAATTTGTTCTGAAATTCATGGCAGAATTTAAGTAACACTGGCAGAAACGGCGTTTCCATGCCCGCATCTCTTCAAGCTGTGCCAGCAGGATTCATGAGTCTCCTCGCCTTGAAACAGAACCCTTCTCAAGATTATTTTTCTCACCGAAGGGAGACAATCCAAGAGCAGGGTGGCCAACTTTACATTTTTGAACTAGAATTCTGGCTGGGCCAGTATATTAAGCAGTCTGGTTCAGTTTGCCAGTGTGAGCTGCCATTGCATAGGACAGATATCGTGACTTAGATGAGGGCTTCCAGATGACTCCTCAGACACGAGCACCCAGAGGCCAGGGAGGCCTGGGAGAGACAGTTTAATTGAAAATCGGCAGTAGAAATATTGTCATCCTGGGGAAGGAGTTAGATCAATTAAGCATGGGAGGGCATTCATCACTTGGAGATACAGAAGCAGTCGGATTAACAGCATGTAGTTCATTTTATATAATGCAATTTTTTTACTTTTTCAAATTGTATTGTGGAAACTGTTTTGCACACTTCTAAACCTTTACATTTGAAAACATAATCAGCTAAAAAAAATAACCTCAATTATCTTGTGATAGATATACTTACAGAGAATCCCTAAAGCTACACCTTGTATACACAAGTATACAAGTCCCTGGATGATGGGCTGGTAGGATCCCTGCAGTACTTTTACCTAGTGAGTGTGGAATTCGGCTTTCCTCTGTTGAGGTTTTTCAACACACTGCTATCTTTGTGTACAGGAGTGAGTGATGTTCTCGTGTCAGTTTTCAAGCACTGTTTTATAAACTATCATAGAGAGAGCCCAGAGGAGGTGGCTAAAGACAGAAAGCCTCTAGGGTCTGCTGCACATGTCCAGTAAGAATTTGGTCTTGAGTATTGTAAATAGGATCTAGAGAAACTTGGAAACTTCAGTTAACACTTTGGTTAAGTCTTCAGTTGAAAACACAGTGTGGCCAACATAGCCGACACATCCATCTCAGCCTTTTGAGATCCTGGAGAGAGCAACCAACTAAGTCATGCCTGTACTCCAGACCCAAAGGAACTGTGGGATAACAGTCGTGTTTTGCTTTAGGCCATTAAGTTTATAGTAGTTAGGTATGCACTAATAATAATAAGTCCTGAGGAAGATCATTGAGTGCTATCCGTAATGCAAGACATGCACATACAAAGATGTTTTATTTACACCAAGCATTTTTTAAAAAAATATTTCAGCATCATTGTTGTATAATTTACATAGGATAAAATGTATTCTTTTAAAATGTACAAGATGAAATGTTTAGAAAATATATTTATGTACATAATCCCCACTCTATTCAAGATGCAAAATAGTCCCACATTACAGCTTCTACCTTGCACTGCTTTGCAGCCTCCCCCTATGCATTCCAGGCTCACTGCAGGCAGCCACTCTTCTGATTTGTTTCTGTGAGCTAGGGTGTTCTAAACAGGCATGTATGTAGAGCTATCAGGACATTCTTCACAGATGCATATTCTATTCTATTCTATTCTATTCTATTCTATTCTATTCTATTCTATTCTATTCTATTCTATTCTATTCTATCCACTCCACTCCACTCCACTCCACTCCACTCCACTCCACTCCACTCCACTCTCCACTCTACTTTATTTTATTTTTGTTTAGCATTGTTTTCTTCCAGTTTAAAAAAATTTGCTGCTTCAGTAGCCTAAAGTTATTATTTCATCATTTTCCCACATCTCAATTCCATACATTTTAATTCTTCTGCAATATTATGTCTTAGTCAGGGTTTCTGTCATTGTGATAAAATACTTTGGTCAAAAGTAACTTGGAGAGGAAAGGGTGTATTTCAGCTTACACTTCCACATCACAGTCCATCACTGGAGTCAGGACAGGAACTCAGTCAGGGTAGAAATCTAGAGGCAGGAGCTGAAGCAGAGGCCATGAAGGGACATTGCTTATTGGCTTGCTCCCCTCCAGTTGCTCATCCTGCTTTCTTACATAATTCAGAAATACTTTTCCAGGGTTGGTACCATTCCCACTGAGCTGGTCCCTCCTACATTAATCATTGATTAAGAAAATGTCCCACAGGCCAGTTTAGTGAGAGCACTGTCTCAAATGAGACTTCCTTTCCCCAGTTTATGTAAAGTTGAAACAATATAAAATATAATATATAATATAATATGATATAATAGTTAGAAAAAAGTAGTTTTCCCTTTTAAGAATTGTTATGATATAAAATTATACACATAAAAACTGTGAAACCAGAAATATAGTTGGTGGCACATACTTAAATATAGAGTTGATAAAATGTGTGAATTTCAAAAAATGATCACAATAATCGGCTACTGGTTGGGGTACTAGATGACTGATTGCTCGTTAAAGAAGAAAGTCACCATGGATGGGTGACCCACTTTGGATGGTTATTAGATAGTGGGGGCGCGGGTTGGAGTGCAGTGATAGCTAAAATGAGCTGTGCTGGGGTAACCTGAAAGGGACAGAGGATAGGTATAATCTGCCTTTTGGAAGTTACTCAGGAGCCCATAGAGACCCATAAAGAACGTGCCGTCTCACGTCAGGCATCTACTATGCTGAGAATAGTATTCCATGGAAAAATCTTTAACCTTGCTGAAACTTACAATGTCCATTCAGTGGTCCTAGAAAGTATATGATGTCCATTCAGTGGTCCTACAAGGGAACATGTCAGGATGTCTCACATAGCTGCTTTAGCAAGGGAGGAAGGAAAGCTAACATGTTTTGGGCTTGCTTTCTTCCCTTGCTGAGGCTAAGGATCAGCTTGATAGTAGGCAGTAATCCTGTGACTGAAGAGTAGGCAGCTGCGATTCTATGGACATCAGTGAGGAAGTCTTAACTGCAATCCCCATTAATCACATCCCAGTGTTTTGAATACTGGAGGGATTCTTCCAGCATCAAAGACACAGGACATTTTCTTCTGTCTCCATCTGCCACAGCCAATCACGGCTCAGATTTTGCTACCTTACCCTCTATGGTAATTTCAGCTCTCATTTCCAGAAACTTCCCAGAGAGATTCAGGGAGCACTGGCAGTTGCTAATAGTGTTATAGTTCACTCTACTGCTGCTAATAAACATGTTTAGATAGATTTGTATCCTGATAATATTTAGAAAATTATCAGAGTTTTATTCTTTGCCTTAAATTACATCTAACATAGATGGACCTTTGTAGACAGCATCTACATTCTTGGTTTATCTTCTGTTTCATGAATTCTACATTGTTCAGCACCAAGGCAAGGATCATTCATTTGTTGTTTTTCATCTACTAAATTTCTCTAAAAAGTTTGGTGAAAGGTAGGCATGGAAGCACTTGCCTATAATTCCAGTATTCAGGAGGCTTAGGTAGGAGGACCAAGCATTTAAGGTTCACAAGTCACATGGGAAGGGAAAGAGAGAGGGAGCAGGGATGGGGA